>NW_024425219.1:22500-23207 GCF_017311325.1 Ursus maritimus
GGCACATCCAGCAGTCAGAAACCCAGGAGTGACGTCAGGGATGTTCTGACCTATCAAGGGTAATAATTAGTAGAATGATTAGAATAAGAAAACGGGAGTAAAGGGGTCATTCTGGGTGAATGGCAACAAGGGTTTATGGGAAATGAGAAGAATTATTTTAACTGAGCAGATACAAAACAGAAAAAGAATTAAATGGGAGTCTTGGCCCAATATCTTGTGTGGAAACTGCCCACTAGCCATCACAATTTGCCTGTTCTGAAAATCTTGGGGCAACTGCCTGCTTCTGAAGACTGGCTATTTCCAGAGGATCTCTGAGAAGCCTCAGTTGGAGTAGCCCTGTAATTGTGTGAAATTCTGATTTTTTAAATTATTTTATTTATTTTAGTGGAGACATATGAAGCCAAGGGTGAACTCCCAGGAGTTACACTGCTTTGTTTTTAAACAGTACCTGAAGGGGTCCCTTCAGGGGATGTGTAAGGGCAGTTTTTCTCTGATGTCTCTTCCTGAGGTTGAAGATCATGAAGAGGCTTCTAGGAAGATTTCAGGAATGGAGGCCTGAAGCTGTTGGTGAAAAACTTGGGCACTATTACAAGAGCTCTTTGCAATATGCTGCCATGTCTGCACGTAGTAGGGTAGTGCAATCTAGTCTGGGTAGTAAAATTCCTAGAGATAAGGTACTTCCAGCTACTCATTTAGTGGGAGAGCCC
>NW_024425220.1:0-1277 GCF_017311325.1 Ursus maritimus
TACAAATATAGACTGTGAGAAAATACTTGCAAAATCCATATGTCATAAACAACCTGTACTGAATATACACAAAAACTTTTAAAAGTTAGCTATAATGAAACAAATGATGTAATTAATAACTTTGCTAAAAATCTGAAAAGATATCACCAAAAACAAATATACAGGTTGAGAATAAACATATGAATAAATCACTGACATCATTTGTCATTAAAGAAAAGCAAATTCAAATAATAATGAATTACCACTACACACATAATAGAATGTCTAAAATTACACACACAAGAATGCGTGCACACATACACACACACACACACACATGCACACACACACAAGAAACCTGACATTACCCATTGCTGGCTGTGATGAGAAGGAACACAGACTCTCATTTATCAGTGGTTGGAATGCAAAATGGTACAGTCACATTGGAAGACAGTTTGGAATATTGTTCCAACACCAAACATAGTTTTACTGTATATGTTTCCTATAACTGCTATAAAAAAATTTAACACAACTTTAATAACTTAAAACAACACAAATTTATCCTTTTACAATTCTGGTTTTTTGTTTTTTTTTCAGATTTTTTTATTTTTATTTTTTTACAATAATATTTTTTTAATTATATTATGTTAGTCACCATACAGTACATCCCTGGTTTTTGATGTAAAGTTCAATGATTCATTAGTTGCGTATAACACCCAGTGCACCATGCGATACGTGCTCTCCTTTTACAATTCTGAAAACCATAAGCCTAAAATCAATTTCACTGAGCTAAAGTCAAAGTGTTGTCCAGCCCCTTTCCAGAAGTTCTAGGGAAAAATTCATTTCCTTGCTTTTTCCATCTTCTAGAGCTGCATTCCTCGAAGTCCTTGGCTTTGACCAAGGGCTTTTCAAGGGCCAGCATTGTAGTATCTTCGAATTCCTACTTTTGTCACATCATCTCCTACACTGCAATCAATTTTCTTTCTTCCTCTTATACAAAACATTTGTGATTACATTTACGGTTTACCAAGATAATTGAGGATAATCTCCTCATCTGAAAAGTCCATTTTTCCATAATGGTAACATTTACAAATTCTAAGGATTAGGACCTGGATTTCTTTGGGGATCTTTATTTACCTTACCACACCATATAACCCAGTAATTGTGTATCAACACATTTACCTATTTGAAAGTTATGTTCAGACAACAACTTGCAGCTAATGTTTGTAGCAGCTTATTCATAATCACCAAAAACTGGAAGCAACCAATATTCATTAAAGGAGTAGATAAACAAATTG
>NW_024425221.1:0-1277 GCF_017311325.1 Ursus maritimus
TAATACCATTTTCTTTTCTCTAGCTTTATTGTAAGAATACAAAATATGTGTTAGTCAACTGTTCATGTTATCAGTAGGGTTTCTGGCCAGAAGTAGGCTATCAGTAGTTAAGTTTTGGGGGAGTCAAAAGTTTTACTTGGATTTTCAACTGCGTGGGGAGGGGTTGGCATCCCTAACCGCCACCTTGTTCAAGAGTCAACTGTACTGTGAAGATTCTAATCACCTTGATGAATTGATTAGTAACTACCAGGAGGAGAGAGACCTTCACACCTTTAGCAAAAAGACTTGGAGACATGAGTGCCTATGCCCGTTCCACTTACAAAAAGTAGAAAATCAACGAGAACTCAAAGTTCACTGGATCACAGGTACCTTAATGAGACTGTGAATAATTCACAGTAACTAGGGGTTTTTTGAACTCTGAAAAGTAAGTTTGTAGACTGTTGGGAATTTGTCCCATATAGGTCATGACTAAAATGGATAGAATCAAAGCCCTCATTTCCCTGAAAAATTATTAACCCTCAACCCATAGGTAGCTGTCTTTTGAATAAACAGAATAAAATTTGGCATAAAGACCTCGCCATCTCTGAAGTAAGCGATGCGGTGAGAAAATGCTTCAAAGTTAAGCCTCCCCAGTGAGTGTTTCCGGCGTTTCAAAACCACCCAATGATTATAAAATGTGTCTCTAATTTGAGAGCCAGCACCAAGACAAATTTGTTAATTTTCTCAAAACACGTTCGTCTGCAACTGCGTTCTCTCAAAGTGCTTGAATTGGTTTAAAAATTAGAAGAGTATTCGCTTGGCTTAGTTACATGGGCTTCTAGCAATGTGATTTTTCCTTTTAAAATATGGTTTCTCTTACGCTGGTTTCCATTGCCATTGTTAACTGGTAACAGCTTGCCCCTCGTGCCACAAGCTCGGTAAATGTCAGTACGTGAACAAAGAGGAGAGATACTGGAACACTTAGCCTTAATAGACTGAGAAGGTAGTAGTGTACAGAAAGCTAAATTCATTCAGAATAAAGAGGCCTTTCGAGTCAGTTTTTCTGGTTGAGAGATCAGAGCAAATGAATCTAAAACCTAAAATAGAAGTTGTTTTATTCTCACAGGTTCTGACATTTTAGTGGTGAGCTGTAAGTTATAAAAACTGCTACTAAAAGCCAAATTGCTAACACCATATGGAAAAAAAATTCTGCAATATGTCTTTTATCATTATAATATATATATGCAGAAAGCCTTTGCACTTGAATTATTTCAGAACTTTTTTTTTTAAATAAGCAC
>NW_024425222.1:0-1277 GCF_017311325.1 Ursus maritimus
ATCCACGCACAGAAATCGGAAGATAAACTAAAGGGAGAGGGAGGCAACGCAGTCGGGAGCCAGTAAGCAGTAGCCACCTGCACTGGGGAGGAGGCCAGACTTGCGGACCCGCACCCACGAGTGCGCAGACTGAGACCGTGAACCTGGGCACGCCCCTGTGACCAGACTGAAAATGGGCTCTCCAGAGTACGCGGGAATCACTGAAAGAGGGAGCTCAGGAGCGCGCACGGGAACTGGGGGCAGCTGGCGGTTTTAGACACACAAAGAACAGAGACATGCTGGCCCTGGAAGTGAGGGCTGGGACACCGGCTGTGGCGCGCACAACACAGGACGCTGCAGGGTGTTCAGCAGCACCG
This sequence comes from Ursus maritimus, assembly GCF_017311325.1. Taxonomy (NCBI): domain Eukaryota; kingdom Metazoa; phylum Chordata; class Mammalia; order Carnivora; family Ursidae; genus Ursus; species Ursus maritimus. Next base: position 357 of record NW_024425222.1, read on the forward strand.
ACAGAAACAGAGTTAAGGAGGCCAGAAGAGCCCAGTGGAGAGCAGACTGAGATCTCTCTGTTCTGAGACAGAGGCTAGGATTCGGCCACTGCTGCTCTGAGGATCAGAAGAGGCACAGCAAACCGCCGGGGAAAGCCGCCAGAGAAGAAAAGCTGGAAATACTGGCTTACACTGTGCCCATCCCCATCCCGCCTCGCAGGGGACACGGAAACTCTACTCAAACAGGGTTCCCTGAGTATCAGCGCGACACGCCTCTCCCCCAGAAGGCAGGCTGAAAAATCAAGAAGCCCACATCCCCAAGGTCCCTATAAAACAAGTGCGCACTGCCTTGGTCCTGAGCAATAATTTGGGCTCTGGGCAACCCCGCAACCTCTCCTCATCAGAATGAGGAAAAGGAAAATCTCCACCCAGCAAAAAAAAAAAAAAAAAAAGAGTCTGCGGCCTCTGCCACAGAACTGATGGCTATGGATATAACAAAATTATCAGACATGGAATTCAGAGTAACAATGGTCAAGATGATGTGTAGACTTGAAAAAAATATTAACAAAAATATTAACGAGAATACAAAATCTTAAGGGCAGAAATGAGGGCAAATCTGGCAGAAATTAAAAATGCTATGGAGGGGAGGGCAGGTATTGCATGGTGCACTGGGTGTTATACGCATCTAATGAATCATCGAACTTTACAGCAAAAACCAGGGATGTACTCTATGGGGACTAACATAATATAATAAAAAATATTTTAAAAATAAAAACTAAAAATGCTATGAATCAAATGCAGTCAAAACTAGATGCTCTGACGGCCACGGTACATGAGGCAGAAGGACGAATTAGTGAACTGGAGGATGATATGGTAGAAAGAAAGTTGAGACAGAAATTTAGCTCAAAAAATCCAATCTCAGGAATGTAGGTTACGGGAGAC
>NW_024425223.1:0-1277 GCF_017311325.1 Ursus maritimus
CATATGCAAAGTACCTGAAATATGCAGAATTAGAATGTAGACTAAGCATGATATCAGCAATTTGTAGCAATAGTATTTACCTCTTCAAAAATGTAGTCTACTTTCACAAATTCAACATGGGAAAGAAAAAAGAGGGAAGGGAGAATGAGGAAGAGAAAAAAAGTCAAGGAAAAGTGAGATACTAAAGTCCATTTTATCTGTACTTAAGAGGCATTAATTTTTTGTGTTGTATTGGTGCATGGAATCACATTCCTTTTTTGGTCTTAAAGAAATTTGTGACTTCAAAAAACAATTGTCAGTATGGATAACACATTATATTCATCATAATGATGTGAGCTTCCACACTTCTTTTTTTAATTTTATGTTTATATTTTTCAAAGAAGATTCAGGTGAACTTTAGTGAGTATATCCACAGGGCAAATTTCTAGAGGCTGGCCTCTTTCACTTTTCCCTGGAAAAATATATTTCTGGAATTTTTACAATCTTTATATAATTTAAACCATTTAATGACACTTTTATTTACAAAGAAATTCTCATTTGTATTTACTTAAACTTGGAAGGAATTAAGAGATTACTAGGATTTAAATAAAACAGAAAAGTCTGCTCTCACCCTACTTTAAACCCTATCCCTTCTTTTTCTTCCTTTCTTCTTTCCTCCCTCCCTGTCTCTCTCTTCTTCCTTCCTTCCTTGCTTCCTTCCTTCCTTTGTTCCCTCCCTCCTTCCTTCCTTCTTCCCCCCTTCCCTCCCTCCCTCCTTCCTTCCTTCCTATTTCTTTTTCTTTTCTTTTTTCTTTTTCTTTTCTTTTCTTTCTCTCTTTCTTTCTTGTTTTCTTTATCTCCTTTTGCTTGTCCCTTCCCACCCCAGCCCTGGCCAGCTTTTCATTTTCAGGACCTGAACAAGAATTTTTGGTATTTTAATTACTTAGTCATTAGTAGCAGAATGAGTGATAACTCACAGTTTATTCTCCTTCCCAATGCTCCTCAATTATTAATGATAGGTATGTTTAGATGTAAGTAGCTCATAAAATGGTCGCATATATTTTGTTCTATTCTCTACTATAAAGATGTTTGTCATCCCATCTGTGTTTTTGATTCCCTGTGCAATATTTGTTTATTGAGATAAACAAGTGATGTATAAAACCATAATCATAACATCATAATTATTGTGATGGTCTATAGTTTACCTTACAAAATTGTCTTCTGCAGCTTTTAGAATTCGGATTTTTGGCAAAAATTAATAAATAAATAAATAAATGCAATTCCTAAATACAAGCAAT
>NW_024425224.1:0-1276 GCF_017311325.1 Ursus maritimus
ACCTCGATTAAGCTAATGCTACTTCTTTTATATACCATTCAAGGTAATTTAGAGGATTATATAAGATTATTTATATTTTTTAAACCTGACAATTCCAAAAACATAATAAGACTATAAAAACTAAGACTTTATTCTGTATCTGTAATGATTGTAAATGAGGATTATAGTTCCATAATTTTGTACATTCCCATATTTGAAAGCAAAGTAACAGTGTCAGGCAAAGCAATAATTTTATCAAAATTGCAGATGATGCAAAATCAATGTTTTTAAATTATTTTGTAATGAAGTTAATAAAAAAACATTATACCAAATTATATGAAAGTAATTATCTCAAAAAAAAGAAAAAGATATATTTAAAAAAATATATATACCCAGTTAGAAGATTTAAAGACCCTACTCCAAAATATTAGTTATATCTGATGGTGACATTATGGATACTTTTTTCCTTTTAAGTTTTCCTGAAGTTGTTAGCCTGAAGTTTAACAAAGTTCATATATTTACTTTTTTGTAATCATAAGAATCGACTACAATTTTTAAACCTAAAGAATAAAAAGAAGTCTAATATTATGTTTGTGTTTGTATGTAATGTCCACATGCTCTTAAATTTTTCTAAATAACACAGTTGTATCCACTCAAATAAGTTGACATTTTCATTTTGGTTTCATCTTGATTGACTGGTTTGATGAAAATCCAAATCACATGCCAGTGAGTAAACTCATTGTCCCACATGATCCTGTTCCGTAAAAGCTTTTTAAATTTGTGTATTTGTGTTTCACAAACATTTGAGAAGCAATAACTTTGGGAAAAGGGGAGCAACATCCCTTGACCAACATTTGTGTAAAATGCATGTGCCAGAAGTTATAATGACAAAAAAAGAAGCCTGATGTCAAACATTTCAGCAAATTATACTCTGTACTCTAGAAACACTTTCACTGGGAGGAGACCATCAATTTGAGTGGATGTGTACTTTCTGTTTTTACAATGCAATGTAGGCAGATTATTATAAAAGCGTGTGCAGCTGTGTGAGTTTTTTAATGTTTAAACATCAACGTGTCAAGAGTGTTTTTAAGTTAATAGAACTTAGAAATCAGATAGAAAAATCATACATTTTATTTCACTTCCCATGAGTTAATTTTACAAAGAAAATGAAAATCTAAAACAACTGAAAAATTTATAGGAAAGAAAAATGGAAGTAACAGTGTCAAATTCTGTTCTAACTTCAACTGATATTAAAGAGAAAACAGGTGCCTGGCCCTGTTAGTAGAACTTTGGATCA
>NW_024425225.1:0-1276 GCF_017311325.1 Ursus maritimus
ATATAATAAAAAATCATTAAAAAAAAATAAATAAAAAAAAAGAAAAAAAATAAGCTAAAAAAAAAAAGAAATCGAGTGTGGAAAAAAAAAAAGAAAGAAATCGATCGTGGATAAATAGCAGTTGTTTGTACACTTCCTCAGGAGGGTGCGCAATCAGTGTGTGTACCACTTGTTGTGGTAAATGATAAGTCAGTGGCACTGGGAGTCGTGGGTTACCTTCGATTTACTTCTTTCCGGCCCCCCGATGATTACCCAAACTTGAAGTACCCTGACTGCTCTCCAGCCTATCGATACTTTCGGAACACGCTACAGAGCTCATGGTAGTTTGCCCTGAGGTTTGTAATTCACTACGATACAAGAACAACGATTCACGTGGGCTTTAACAAAAAGTTGAAAGATCGCTTCCTTTTTGGAGGTACAATACAAAGGATACCTCTCCTTGTTAAATTTTGACGGAACAGGAAATAGGGGAAAACGGTCAGTATTTAACTTTTTGTTTCCCACGAGGCCGGCACTGATGTGACCTTTGTTTGATGTCCCGCCGGAGCAGCTTGCTGCAGTGGTCTGAAGTCTGATGTACTTTCTGACTAAATTTGTTTTCTTATCATGTGCAACTGCGGTTGTACCAGCAGAACAGAGTAGAACAAATCCAACCATGGCTTTTTATCCAACTTGTATTTACAGCTATGTAATTAACATGATACATTTAAATGAACTTGTTTATATAGTAAATCCTATAGTTTTCGCTGATAAATGTTTTAAAAACTCTTAACTACAATACTATACTTAACTTCATCTTTTCACTTAAGAAGATAAATTACAATACATTGTATTAAGCTTAAGGAAACCCTTTTTTGTAACAGGAAAAAAACCACATGAGAAGGTATCTTAAAATATTAAAAAACATTTCATATAGGAAAACCAAAAATTCTCAGGAGGTTAAAGTTCACTCTCAGCTCTACACAATGGGAATTTTTGTTTGTGTTCTGGCACATTGACTATCGACACAAATTATTTATTTTGGTTTTCAAAATAGACTTGAGGACAAGTTGAGCAGAAGTTCATTTCTGTTGGAAAGACTCTGAAAGTGCAAGCAAACTGCCTAGGTTCTGCTCTCCTGCTCTGAGAAAGACAGCCAGAGGGCAGATTTTGAACTTAAGTGCCTGGTTGAGCTTGAACTCTAGTTGTGAGTCATTAAGTAAAATCAAAGAGTAGCACAGTAGTTAGAAATAGTGGGTTGTCTTTCTCTGCTTGACTTATTTCACTTAGCATAATC
>NW_024425226.1:0-1276 GCF_017311325.1 Ursus maritimus
AGTCAATCTTTTGTGAAGTATTCGTTTATAAATAGACTTTCCATGGTTGATGAGCAGGAATTCTTTATTGACAAGGCTTTGTCAGTGTGTGTATTGCAAATCTTTACTTCCCAGCCTGCGGTTCACTTTTTCATTTTCTTATGGTCATAAGATAAGGAGAAATGTCACATTTTTATGAAGTCCCGCTTAATTCTTTTAAATGGTTAAAGCACCCTATGTTCTACCCCAGATTGACAGGTTCTACGTTTTCTTTCAGAAACTGTCCAATGGGAAGCTACAATCCATCTCAAATTTATAAATTGCATTTTTAATTCTAATAGGGTATTTATAGACTGTTTTGGATGTTCTATGTACACAATCGTATTATCTGTGAATAGTCACAATTATCCCCTCAATTCTTATACTTTTTGTTTCTCTTGCCTTCAAAGACTGGTAAATTCTCCAATGCAACGTTGAATAGAGTAGCATTGTTTGAAGATTTTAATATACCTTTCTCAATATCTGACAGAAAAAGCAGTCAAAACATTGGTAACAAATGTGACCTAATTGACATATAGGGAACATTCCATAATAAGTGCAGAATATATTATTTTAAAATGGTCATAGACTCTTTACCCAAATAGATGATAGGTGGGGCCACGAATCAAGTCTACAAATGTTAAACCCTGAAATTAACTAGATTCTATTCTTAGACCACAGGGGAATTGAGCCACAGTCATAGCGAAAAGAAAACCAGGAAGCCCTTCAATGTTTAAAAATTAAATGAATCTTTGCTACATATCCTAAAGGTCAGAGAGGGAATCTCCATGGAAATTCTGAACCTTTTCTACATGAGGGCTCACACACAATGGCACTTTCTTTGTGAAGGGCATTATAATAACCTAGACAGGAGTTGAGCCTTAAGTCAGAGTTCTGCCTGCCCCAGCCACACCTGGCAGCCTTGGCCTGTGGTCCCCCTCAGCTGTCCTTTCTGGTGGCCCTGAGCTAAGGGGGTCAACATGGCCATATGGAAATGGGAAGCTCCCATTCATAGTGATGACGGTGCCCCCTCCCCAGCTGCCCTTTCTGGTGGCTCTGAGCTAAGGGGGTCAACATGGCCGTATGGGAATTAGAAGCACCCCTCTCTTAGTGATGATGTTGCTATCGTATCATCCTCACCAGTCCAACAACATGATTTCTGAGTGAACTATGACACAAGAGTGACTTCTTGGCCTTCCTTAAGGTTTGAAAATCACCTGGTGAGTCATCTATTCGAAATATGGATTCAACATGTGTT
>NW_024425227.1:0-1276 GCF_017311325.1 Ursus maritimus
GATAGATAGATAGATAAAGATATAGAAAAAATAAAAGGGAATTGATACAAGTTTGCCATTAGGCTTTCTTTTGATTATGTGGAAAAACAAATAATGGGAAAGAATAATTGTAAGGAAAATCTAGAAGAAACATAAACCAGAATTGAAGATTAAGAAAAATTAACAGGAAAATATCAGCTTGGGAAAAACTTCATAAAAATATTACATTTGGCTATTTTTCTTTAGAAGTAGAGAGTAAATTACAAAATAATAATGTAGTGTTCTGCTTATATTACTTTAACTAAGCAACTTTCCCAGCATGCACCATACAACCTGGACCCAGATACAAGCAAGACTGAACTCATTATTGTCCCCTGAAGACAGCATGAATGTAAATCAGCTAAAATATAAGGCTCAGGGTAACTTTTGGGTTGGTAATAAAATTCATGGTGCTTAAATTGCTCACTTCTAATGCATATTTTACAAGTCTCAGAGGAAATCTCTGAAACTCAGATTTTCCCCCTTCCCTCATTACTGTGTTTGATGTACTTTCAAACTCTGTAAGATGATTTTAACACTTTGTAAAGTACTGAGAGTACCTATCTCAAAGAATATGAAGGTCTTACAGAACATTTTCTATTTATGATAGTCCATTTTGGATTGCTGAATGGGAAAACTGAGGATAAATGTATCCAAAGTCATATGGATTTAACATCAGAAGTGTTCAGTCTTCTAAAGTATATTGTGGTGCTGGTTTTTCTACATAGTCTCTTGATCTAATGAATTATGAATGATTCTTTACTGTCAGCAGGATAAGCCCTTTAAAGGAGATTTTTAAATACTGGCTACATGTTCATTCTGATTTATTTACACTGTGATGCTTGCTCTCAAACATGTTATGGGTTACTGAGTGACGGTCTATGACCATGAAAAAGTATTTAGCTTACTGGCCTATCCTAGGGATGAGTATATGACCTTCGTCCATTGTCATATTTCCTAAAATAGTTTATCAAACCAACCAGAAGAACCAGAGAAACATTCCATGGGGATACAGAGGTGTCAGATAAAGTAGCAAATCTTTTGGATTCTGCTCTCAAATCTTATTTTCATTTAGAAGAATACAAAGGAATTCAACTTATAATTTCTATGATTATATCCCATTAATTTCTATGATGAAAGAGAGATGTCCATATCTTTGAGTGATATCAGAATCTAAATCAGGTAGACTTTAAATCTTTTTATACTGAAAAATATGCACCTATCAGAAGTATAGATAAAATTAATTAGACAAGAAAAC
>NW_024425228.1:0-1275 GCF_017311325.1 Ursus maritimus
ATTTGAATTCAAGCTTTAAGCTCTTGTACTGTGGCACTCACGTATCTTGGAATACTCACCAATGGGGGATGGGAACCAATGGACCCTTTGTGGTCCCCCCACAGGGACAGTTACAATGTACATTTACTCAGTAAACGTGCAGGAATGAGCCCAAGTTGATGGTGGCCATAGCCAAATTTATAGTGTTTCCTTATGTTGGCATTCCCCCATTGGCTTCCTCCTGCTTCTCTCTCTTGCTGCATGAATTCCCTTCCCAAATAACTACGTGCATTCAGACTTTTGTTTCAGACTCTCCTTTTTAGAAACCTAAGGTAAGATACTTATTTACTTCAATCTAAGTTTTACAGTTGCAAACAAACTTCTATACATTAAATTAGAGAGCTGAAACATCTCGCTGACCACAGCACAGGCATATTTCCCTGGTTTTGTCTGATGCAAATTTGGAGTCATAGAACAATTGCGTCATTGTTGATATTAGCCTAACCCTCAATGACTTGCATGGTTGATTCTCTTCTGAGGAGTAGTACTAGGGACTTTTCAATAGACTTCAAAGGACTCAAAGTACTTCATTGATTGATTTGTGTTTCTAGGCCCTTCCATGTGCCAAGCTCTGTGTTGTGGTCTGGGAATGTAATGATAAACAGACTAAATTCTAGTACTGAAGAAACCTGCATCCTGTGTCCTAGAGCCATGCTGACAACACCCCTAACTTGTTCATTCAGAGTCCCTAACTCTCTGATGATGTCAGGACAAAGGAGGAGGTTGGGTAGCAGCCTGCAGAGCACGTGCTGCAACCAAACATCATGGGCACCAGAGCCTCAGGCTTCCTCCCCTGATCTGGGCACTGCCACAGTGATGACAGTCTAGGAGTGGCTTTCTATCCATGTGACACTGGGTGAATTCTGGAACACTATCAACAGGTCCACCTTACCTATTCTCTGGATTATTGATAGTCTAAACCAGAAGCTAATTATGCAAAAGATTACTGACCAGTTCATACAAAAAGCAGCTATGAATGGCATGATTTAAAGGAAAAAGAAAAACTGCCCATAACAGCTATCACCCTCTTGTCGTTGGCAAATAGTGTGGCAGTTTGGTTATTGAAATTAGCAACTTTCATAGTGGTTTGAGGCATTCCAACATGGGTGTATTATTAATCATTCGTGAAAAAGTAAAAAGGAGAGCAATATGTCAGACAGGTTCTTCAGGTCTCAGGGCCTCAAAGAGGATGATATTCATCAACAAGCTTTCCCAGGGAGCCCTCCAAGTGCCTTC
>NW_024425229.1:0-1275 GCF_017311325.1 Ursus maritimus
AAGTGTTTCACTCAATTTGATATTAACTTTTTAAAATAATTATTTTGTTATATTAGTCACCATACAGTACATGCCAGTTTTTGATGCAATGTTCCATGATTCATTATTTGCATATAACACCCAGTGCACCATGCAATATGTGCCCTCCTTACTACCCATCACCAGCCTATCCCAATTCCCCCTACCCCGAAGCCCTCAGTTTGTTTCCCAGAGTCCACAGTTAGAACTGGGAAGTACAGTGGACTCTCTTCTTAGGCATCATAGATGTGAATTTTCCACCTACTCCAGAATTATGTTCTTATTTCTTTCTTTGCTTTACAAAGCTTTTCATTTTTCCAGTTGTTGCTTTGGAGATTCTATGTAAATCTAAATACGTGCTTTGCATCTATTGATGCAGGTACGACTCAGACAGTGTGGTGTTCAATAAAGTCCTGATGCTTCAATGCATACAGGCAGAGAGAACTAGTGTGCTAGCTAGTGTTTAAAACCAATGATCAGAAAACAATACACAGACATAAATGTTACTAATATAATTTACAAATAATAATAAAACATTCAATAAACTTAATTGGAAATTCTATGTACAAAACTGATTTTCACAGAATGATTTCATTTATTTTTACCAAACTCATCTCCATAACTAATCTGTTTGCATATCAACCACAATTTAACAAATGCAGTTAAATTTAACACTGCAGCACTCAAATGCACAATTATAGTCAGAAGTTTCAGAACACTCAATAATTAATATAGAAGGTTGAAAAAAGACCAATAAGGATGTGGAAGAGTTGAACAATCTTATCAACCAAATTGACCTAGATGAGATTTTCAGAACATTCCATCCAACATCGACAGAATACTTACTCTTTCCAGTATTACACAAAACATTATCATAATAGATCATAACCTGAGTGACAAAAGAGTCTCAATAAGTTCACAACATTCAAGTCATGCCTAGTATGTTACTGAACACTATGTAATTAACTTACAAATCATTATGGAAAGATATCTGGGAAATCCACTAATATTTGCAAACTAACATATATATAATCCCTGGGTTGAAGGAAATCAAAGAAAAATTAAAATGCCATGTGAACAAAATAAACATAAAATTACAACATAACAAAATTTGTGGGATGCAGCTAAAGAAACATAAGACTCTAAAATTAGGAAAGAAAAAAATCCTCAGATCAATGACCTCAGCTTCCACCTCAATCAGCTATCAACGTAGTAAAGCAAATTTAACTCAGAGTAACCAGATGAAAGGGAATAATA
>NW_024425230.1:0-22291 GCF_017311325.1 Ursus maritimus
CCAGGGGATTCCCATGGACCCGGTGGACAAAAAGGCTTCCCAGGCTTGGGTCCAAATGGCTGGGCCAAGAGACAGATATGTGTGCATTCTGTGACACTACACGGTGCACTCACCTGCTACTTCTCACCTGAGTGTCCAGTTGACGACATATGCCCTCAGGGGCTAATGAGGAGCGTCTGGGGGCAATGATAGATTCACAGTGGATCCTTCCTGAATGGGCCTCAGCAGCTTCATGTTAGTGGGGAAACAAAGTGTCCTGTCATCCTCTTCTCTGTCAGCCAGAGGTAGCACTTTCAGGGTTCCCTTCCTGAGTGAATGAAGAAAGACTGCTCCGCTGAGGAATGCCCTGAGGAGCTGGTGCTTGGGAGAGGTGAAATATTTGGCTTTGCCTTGGTTCTGGTCTGGGTGCAGAGACTCCAGATGGGCTAAGGCAGGCAGGAGCTGCTTAACCGGACTTTGAGAACACCCCATCCGTCTCCATCTGTGGCTTGACCCAGTTAGGGGCCTGGACATTCCTCAAGAGCCCAGAGGAAAGGATTTCTGGTCAGTGGTGGTCTTCGACTGAGTGAGAGCTGCTGAGAACAGGGTCTCTGGCTAAAAGGGAACAGTGACCTCTCAATCTGTGAGACCCCGAAAAACTTATTGCCTCTCTCGGGCCTCTGTCTCCTCATCTGGGAAGTGGGGAGATGATGATTCTGTCGTGCAGGCCTCAGCAAGTGGTGATGAGGCTCAAGGGAGGAAAGGAATGTGTGGATCTTTCTGTCCACCTGGATGTGCGAGGGCAAGAAAAGTGATGACAGAAATATGGCATTGGGTCCTCAGGAGACCCTGTGACGGGGGTGGAGTTCTCACCCTTTTCAGATGAGGGAGCAGGCTCAGGGAGGCCAAGCCTGTGGTCCCTAGGTCACACACAGAGTGAGTGCGGGAGCTGGGATTGATCCAGAATCAGAACACACTGGGAAGATAGAATAACACTGGTACCAGATAACTCAGGTCAGATGTCCTGTGGCCAAAACCAGTAGTGCTCAAACCATTTGAGTGAGGGGAGTGTAGCCTCACTGACCCCATCCTCAACCCTGGCAGGAGGCACCCTCCAAGTTTGTCACCCAGGACATAAACACCCAGGAAACCCAGGAGAGCCAGCAGCAGAAAGTAAGTGTGCCCGTGGGGCAGGGGATCCAGGGTGAGAGCAGGGGCTCCCCCTCCAGCAGGAGGCCTCCAAATCAAGAGAGGAGGGGCCTTCTTACTCCAGCCCTGACTCCTCTTGTCACAGCGCCTGAAATCCTTCCTTAGAAGTGACCAGGAAGATGGTGTGTAAAGCTGGGTGCAGGATGGATTTGGGGGTAGGGAGGGGCCTGGGACCACATAACCCTGCGATTTGCCAAAGTCAGGTCCTGGGAAGTAATTAGGCGTCTGGTGGTCTTGGAGGGTGAGGAGAGGAGGAATTGGGGGGAGGCTGCTGAGGGACATAGCCTGCTCCATGTGGGAACTCTGGGGTGGGCCAAGAGGCTGAGGGTGAGGAGTTTTCTGTGGAAAGCTGTGGAAGTCTAGCCCCCTCCACGTCAGGAAGCACATAAGTGAATGAGCAGTCCCTTCCTGCCTGAGGCCTCAGCTTCCTCGTATCATCACCAGAAAGGGCTGGGCTATAACGTCCCTGAGCCTCTGAGCCTCTGTCCCCATGCCCCCACTTCTTTGGGCCCAGAACCTGGCTGGAGCCTTGTCCTGTTTTCTTTATGTGTCTGGCCCCCTTGCGGGACCTGGCGGTAGTGCAACATGAGAAGAAGTGGGCATAGAGGGGCTAGTAATGGCTACTGGGCTCTTTCTGATGGATTTTGATTGTCTGCCTTCCAGGGGGGAGAGCTCAATCTCAGGAAGAGGAATGAGGTGAGCAGCTGTGACACCTCCTGCAGGAGAAGTTGGGGAGTGGAAATCAGAGACCTCCACCCCCACCCCCAACAGATTGCTCCCTGGATCCATCGCGTGTTTTATGTTTATTGGGCAAGTCTGATAGCAGAGAAGTGTAATACCCGGCCAACTGACGTTTGGGGGTGGGGGTTGGGGACACCTCCTGCAGGAGAAGTTGGGGAGTGGAAATCAGAGACCTCCACCCCCACCCCCAACAGATTGCTCCCTGGATCCATCGCGTGTTTTATGTTTATTGGGCAAGTCTGATAGCAGAGAAGTGTAATACCCGGCCAACTGACGTTTGGGGGTGGGGGTTGGGGGTAGATTCAAGGCAAACTTCCTTTAGGACGGGCTATTTATACCTACTTCTCAGAACAGACATGGTCTGGATGGAATTGAGGGAAGGCAGGTTCCCATGTATGCAAAGACCTAGGACCTATCCCCTGGCCCATTCCTCGTACCCCATGAGGCCTTCCAGCATCCCCCATGAGCTCTTGGCTGTATCCTGTCCTCCTCTCTGGCCCCAGGAATATGAAATAATGAGGGAGATCCTGCTGCTTCAGGTGGCTGCAAAGAATTACAACCTCAACCCCGAGGAGCAATTTGGGGCCTGGTTCCGAGACATGGAGAGGCTCAGTGAGAAAGAGAGGTGAGATGGCGCCAGGCCGGAGGTGGGGGAGGGCAGTGGTGGACTCTCCCTGGTGGCCAGTCCAGAGAACCTGTGTCCATGGCTCTCCGGACAGCCCCAGACCTTTTTGCACTGTGACCCCTGGAGTACCTGGACTTTAGCTGCTGGTCAGACACTGGGAAGGACATCTTAACTGTGGCTCCTGATAGGCTCATAGGTGTCACTCTGTCCTGTAGCTACATCCTGTCCTGCCAGCTGGAGCCCCGCTCCTAGTCAGCCAGCAGAACTGTCAAGGCCAGGAAGAGCCAGCCACCATCAAGCTCAGGGGCAAGTGAGTGTCCAGCCTGGCAATGCAACCTCTTCCTCAGCTGTGGGGACACAACTGGGATGCTTGGGGGTTCCAGGACCCCTGCTCTGAGGGGAAGGAGACCATTGGGAGGCTCTTCCTGTGGTCCCCTGAAGGCCAGGGGAAGAGGCAATGATCCCACCCATCTCCCTGACTTCTCCAAGGCCTATATATACCTATTTGGAGGGGCGATATTTAGTAAATGCTAGATTTAAATATCATTATATTAAAGTCCTGTTGTTTTTACAGCCTGAGAGTTATTTGATTCTTTTACTTCCTATGCTAATTTAAATGATGGACAGATGTTCACATTCCTTCTTGAATAAAGAAATCTTTTTAAAATAATATTTATTTATTATATTATGTTAGTCACTATATAGCACATCCCTAGTTTTTGATGTAAAGTTCCATGATTCATTACTTGCATATAACACCCAGTGCACCATGCAATACGTGCCCTCCTTACTACCCATCACCAGCCTATCCCATTCCCTCACGCCCCTCTCCTCTGAAGCCCTCAGTTTGTTTCCCAGAGTCCATAGTCTCTCATGGTTCATTCCTCCTTCTGTTTACCCCCCCCCTTTCTTCTTCCCTTTCTTCTCTTACCGATCTTCCTACTTCTTATGTTCCATAAATGAGTGAAACCATATGATAATTGACTTTCTCTGCTTGACTTATTTCGCTTAGCATGATCTCCTCCAGTCTCGTCCATGTTGCAGCAAATGTTGAGAACTAGTTCTTTCTGATAGCTGAGTAATATTCCATTGTATATATGGACCACAACTTCTTAATCCAGTCATCTGTTGAAGGGCATCTCGGCTCTTTCCACGATTTAGCTATTGTGGACAATGCCGCTATGGACATTGGGTGCATATGGCCCTTCTCTTCACTACGTCTGTATCTTTGGGGTAAATACCCAGTAGTGCAATGGCTGGATCATAGGGTAGCTCAATTTTTAACTTTTGAAGGGACCTCCACACTGTTTTCCAGAGTGGCTGTACCAACTTGCATTCCCACCAACAATGCAGGAGGGATCCCCTTTCTCCACATCCTCTCCAACATTTGTTGTTTCCTGCCTTGTCCATTTTTGCCATTCTCACTGGCATAAGGTGGTATCTCAGTGTGGTTTTGATTTGAATTTCCCTGATGGCTAATGATTTTGAACATATTTTCCTGTGTCTGTTAGCCATTTGAACATCTTCATTGGAAAAATGTCTGTTCGTATCTTCTGTCCATTTTTTGATTTGATTATTTGTTTCACGTGTATTGAGTTTGAGAAGCTCTTTGTAGATCTTGGTACTAATCTTTTATCTGTAGTGTCATCTGCAATTATCTTCTCCCATTCCGGGGGCTGCCTCTTAGTTTTTTTGACTGGTTCCTTGGCTGTGCAGAAGCTTTTTATCTTGAGGAAGTCCCACAAGTTCATTTTTTCTTTTGTTTTTCTTGCCTTTGGAGATGTGTCATGAAAAAAGTTGCTGTGACCGATGTCAAAGAGGTTGCAGCCTATGTTCTCCTCTAGGATTTTGATGGATTCCTGTCTCACATCGAGGTCTTTCATCCACTTGGAGTTTATCTTTGTGTATGGTGTGAGAGAGTGGTCCAGTTTCATTCTTTTGCATGTAGCTGTCCAATTTTCCCAACAACATTTATTGAAGAGACTGTCTTTTTTCCACTGGATGTTTTATCTTGCTTTGTCAAGGATTAGTTGCCCAAAGAGCCGAGGGTGCATTTCTTGGTTCTCTGTTCTGTTCCATTGGTCTATGTGTCTGTTTTTGTGCCAGTACCATGCTGTCTTTGTGATCACAGCTTTGTAGTATAGCTTGAAATCCGGCAACATGATGCCCCCAGCTTTGTTTTTCCTTTTCAACAATTCCTTGGCGATTCGGGGCCTTTTCTGGTTCCACAGAAATTTAAGGGCTGTTTGTTCCAGTCTTTGAAAGATGTCATTGGTATTTTGATCGGGATAGCATTGAAAGTATAGATTGCTCTGGTTAGCATAGACATTTTAACTATGTTTATTCTTCTGATCCATGAGCATGGAATATTTTTCCATCTTTTTGTGTCTTCTTCAGTGTCTTTCAAGAGTGATTTGTAGTTTCTAGAATACAGATCCTTTATGTCTCTGGTTAAGTTAATTCTGAGATAACGTATGATTTTTGGTGCTATTGTAAATGGAATGGATTCCCTAATTTCTCTTTCTTCAGTCTCATTGTTCGTGTATGGAAATGCAACTGATTTCTGAGCATTGATTTTGTATCCCGGCACATTACTGAATTGCTCTATAAGTTCTAGTAATTTGGGTGTGGAGTCTTTTGGGTTTGTAGCCAAGATGCCCATCAAGAGACAAATGGATAAAGAAGATGTGGTCCATATATACAATGGAATATTACTCAGCCATCAGAAAGAATGATTACCCAACATTTGCAGCAACATGGAGGGACTGGGGGAGATTATGCTAAGTGAAATAAGTCAAGCTGAGAAAGACAAATATCATATGGTTTCACTCATTTATGGAACATAAGAAGTAGGAAGATCGGTAAGAAATAGCAGGACAATCGGTAGGAGAAGGAAGGGAAGAATGAAGGGGGGCCGCAAACAGAAGGGGGAATGAACCATGAGAGACTATGGTCTCTGGGAAACAAACTGAGGGCTTCAGAGGGTAGGGTGGTGGGGGATTGGGATAGGCCAGTGATAGGTATTAAGGAGGGCACATATTGCATGGTGCACTGGGTGTTAAACGCAAATAAAGAATCATGGAACACTACATCAAAAACTAAGTATATACTGTATGGTGACTAACATAACATAATAAAAAATTATTAAAAAAAACATTGTGATGCATGTTTTAAATCTATAGCTGGGCCCCCTTCCACAAACATTTATGCTCTGTATGAATGAGATTTTCAGCATCCCTGCAGTTCTTATACAATTCTTTTTAAGGCAGAAATTCACTACATCGTTGCCACTCCTTCGTGCCTGGGACTTACTGTACGTGGGATGGTTTTTTAGTTGACAAAATCGGGTCCATATAAATGGCCAGTGAGAATCCCCACATTCTTCCCCACTGGCCAAGATGACTTCTGGGTCCATGTGGTTCTGAAGTCCAGGGTCTCAGACAGTCACAAGTGTGCATACACAGTTGTGTTGTTACTGATTTTTCCTGAATTGGTAGCTAAGCCCAAGCCCATGAGTGGCTGCATTCTTTGCCATAGTTTAATGCTTTGGTTATGTCGGGGGAGGGGGATTGAACCTTTCCTCTTGGAAAGACGGGGCATGAGAGGGGAGGGTGTAGGGCGTTCCATCATGGAAATGCCATCAAACTGATTATCTGTGGACATGCATGGACATAGAATTATCAATTTAAATACCGAATTGCTTACAATCTGGGTGAAAAACAGACACTGTTCGGAGCTCACCTGAAGTTCCCATACCATGATCAGGAGGTAAAGTTTTAACACAACGAATTTTGAGAGGATAAATTTAAAATGTAATTCGTAAGTTTCTTTATTTAAGAAACATAGATCATGTTCTCTCTAAATCATTTTTTGTGTATTCAAGATGTATCATATTTTAAATGTATTACTATTATTACATTTTCAGATGTTTTATAGATCGTATGAGTGCAGATTACTTTCTTGTGCACAAAAACATAACTGAATAGAGAGGGTCGTGAACATAATGTTCCACCCTATTCATTAGTTTTTCAGAGGACTTGCTAAGTGAGAAAAAAGCAAATAAATAGCAACCAAAAACAAAACAAAACAAAACAAAACCCCCCAAAACCAAAACCCAACACAGTTTGATTCCTTCCTTGACAAAGCTCCGAAGTATGCCAGCTGTATAGACAACCACCCAAGCTTTTGGAAGTGCCTCTAGACCACAATTTCAAAATTAGGACAAGCCAAAGATTTTCCACTTTCATCTTCTGCTTCAGTTATTTGTGATTGCGATCAAGTGCACATATTAGTTCATCAAGGAGGACCCTACCCCAAGGAGAGCTGCAGTGCTCTCTATCTAATAGGTTAAAGATCCAGTGGAGAACCTGATGGCGGAAATGGGTGGCTCTTTTTAGGGAGTTGAAATTGTTACTGTCAGTATGTCATGGCACAGAGGCGATTTTTTTTTTTTTTTTTTTTTTGATATGACTCAAAAGCCTGATGACTCCCTTGTTCCCCAGGCCATGGCTTCAAGGAGTGAGGCAAGTTCCAGGCAAGACAGTAGGCATGGCTAGAGTAGAGCATCACAGATGCAATCAGGAAGAAAGCTGGGACATTGGGATTTTTGAGTGATTTAGCATTCTGGCCATGAGGAAGTGCCCATCCACTTCCTGTGACCCCAGAGCGGGCTGCGCGGCCCTGGACGGCAGAAAGGGCGTGCATGGCCACCTCAAACAGTGAGTTCTCAGCGTCCTGCGCTGCACCAGACAGCCGGCAGGGGGCGAAGGAATCCACCCTTTAGGAGCGGCATGGACCGCGTGAGTGGTTCTTCAGAGGGCATTCAGCTCATCCTCTTTGAGGTAATTTCCTCAGGAACTTCCGGGAAGGCTCCTCCATGGCTTCAGGACTGCGTGGGGGTGGCATCAGTGTGAGGAGAACACTCCCCTGTGGGCGCCACGGTAGCTGAGTTTTAAGGGGCTGGGCCGCCACTTGTCCGAGAGGATTTTCTTCAGAGCCTGCCTTTTTTGGACAATTCCCCTGTGTAGTATTCTCTGCTTTCTCGGGTAATACCTTAACACGACTTATTTTTACAACAGGCTCTGTTCTTCAAGGGACTTGGTGGGTCAAAATAATGCTCTGGGTTTTTTTGTTTGTTTTGTTTTGTTTTTGTTTGTTTTTTGTTTTTTTATAGATTCGGGGTTGTTTTGTGGGGAGAAACCCCTGCACAGGTTCAGAGAGAGAGAAACACGTGGATGATGATGAAAAGAATATACAAGATATCAGGACCTTTCAGTCCAATGAGCTGAGGGACACGGGAGGTACCTGGCAGAGATGTATGGAGTCCACAGGCCTAAGGGTAAAAGTGTAAAGTTATATAGCTCCCTAAATTAATTTTTAATGGCTAATTTTTCCTACAATGTGAAAGTATTTAAATACGTAAATTTTTAAAAGATTTTCTTTATTTATTTGACAGAGAGAGGGAGGGAGAAAGAGAGAGCCCAAGTAGGTGAAGGGACAGAGTGAGAGAGGGAAGCGAACGCCCCACCGAGCAGGGAGCCTGATGTGGTGCTCGGTCCCAGGGCTCCAGGATCATGACCTGAGCTGAAGGCAGACACTTAACCTACTGAGCCACCCAGGTGCCCCAAAAGCATTTTAAAAATACTGAAAAAGTAAGCAGTAGGTGTATTAAAAGACATTATTTTGAGATACAATATTTCAAGTATGTCAAAAGCAGAATTAATTATAATTTTACTTTCTTGGCTTTAAAGGAAGACTAATTATATGTATTTAAAATATACTTCTTGGCTTGTTTTCAAAAGAGAACATTTTGTATGTTTGACATTTTCTCATAATATAGTGACAACCTTAAATATTTTTAAATATTAGCTCATTAATTATCTTTGCAGGACTCCAATGTGACTAGTATGGTTAAAAAGTAATAATCAATCCAGGCCACTAGGAAATTTTTATAAGAATGTAGTAAGAGAATATCATGAACCAGTTCTAGAAGATCAAGACACAATGGTGATTTTTAATATACTAACAACTGCCTGCTGTTTAAAACCATTTAAGATGAAATGTATCAAAACTTAAACCTTCAGAATATTAAAGAGCCAAGTCAGTGGCTGCCTTTTGTTAATTATATGTAATAATTCATTGCAAATCAAATTTTCTCCCATTAAAAATTCAAAATCTGAAGGCATTTAGTTTAATTTTGTGGATCTCCATCCAAAGGTGAAACTATATAGTCTAATTTTTTATTATAAGCCACTTTCCCATAAGAATCGATATTTTTATCCAAGATTCTCCATTGCCTATGTCATTACTTCTCCTTTTTATTTTCTAAATCAGAAAGTCTGTTCCTGTGTTGTTAAAAGCTTCACATTCCCTTGGGTAAATACCTAGTAGTGGAATTGCTGGGTCGTAGGGTAGTTCCAATTTTAACTTCTTGAGGAACTTCCATACTGTTTTCCAGAGTGGCTGCACCAGTATGCATTCCCACCAACAGTGTAAGAGGGTTTCCCTTTCTCCGCATACTCCCCAACACCGGTTGTTTCTTGTGTTGTTAATTTTAGCCATTCTGACAGGTGTGAGGTGGTATCTCATTGTGGTTTTGATTCACATTTCCCTGATGATGAGTGATGTTGAGCATCTTTTTTTGTGTCTGCTAGCTGTCTGGATGCCTCCTTTGGAAAAGTGGCTATTCATGTCTTCTTCCCATTTCTTAACCGGATTATTTTGTTTCCCTTGCCTTTGAAGAAGTTGCTGCTGCCAAGGTCAAAGATGCTGCCACACATGTTCTCCTCTAGGATCTTTTTTTTTTTTTTTTTTAAAGATTCTATCCATTTATTCGACAGAGACAGAGACAGCCAGCGAGAGAGGAAACACAAGCAGGGGGAGTGGGAGAGGAAGAAGCAGGCTTCCAGCAGAAGAGCCTGATGTGGGGCCCGATCCCACAACGCCGGGACCACGCCCTGAGCCGAAGGCAGACGCTTAACTGCTGTGCCACCCAGGCGCCCCTTCCTCTAGGATCTTGATGGTTTCCTGTCTCTCATTTAGGTCTTTTATCCATTTGGAAATTATTTTTGTGTATGGTGTAAGAAAATGGTCCAGTTTCATTCGAGACTGTCTTTTTCCTGCTTTGTCGAAGATTAGTTGACCATAGAGTTGAGGTCCATTTCTGGCTTTTCTATTCTGTTCCATTGATCTGTGCCTGGTTTTGTGCTGGTACCATACTGTCTTAATGACTACGACTTGGTAATATAGCTTGAAGTCCAGAATTGTGATGCTTCCAGCTTTGGTTTTTTTTTTCAACACTCCTTTTGTTATTCGGGGTCTTTTCTTGTTCCATACAAATTTTAGAATTGTTTGTTCCAGCTCTGTGAAAAATGCTGGTGGTATTTTGACTGGGATTGCATTGAATGTGTAGATTGCTCTGGGTAGCATAGATATTTTAACAGCATTTGTTCTTCCAATCTATGAGCATAGAATGTTTTTCCATTGCTTTGTGTCTTCCTCAGTTTCTTTCATAAGCATTCTATAGTTTTCAGAGTACAGATCTTTTAGGCCTTTGGTTAGGTTTACTCCTATGTTATCTTATGGTTTTGGGTGCAGTTGTAACTGTGATCAATTCTTGATTTTTGTTTCTGCTGCTTCATTGTTGGTGTATAGAAATGCAACAGACTTCTGTGCATTGATTTTATATCCTGCCAGTTTGCTGAATTCCTGTATTCAGTTCTGGCAATTTTTTTGTGAAGTCTTTTGGGTTTTCGACTTAGAGTGTCATCTGCAGAGAGTGAAGGTTTGACTTCTTCTTTTCCAATTTGGATGCCTTTTATTTGTTTTTGTTGTCTGATTGCTGAGGCTAGGACTTCCAGTACTATGGTGAACAACAGTGGTGAGAGTGGACATCGGTGTCGTTTTCCTGACTTTAGGGTTAGGGGAAAAGCTCTCAGTTTTTCCCCCTTGAGGATGATATTAGCTGTGGGTCTTTCATATACGGCCTTTATGATGTTGAGGTATGTTCCCTCTATCCCCACTTTGTTGAGGGTCTTTTTTTTTTCCCCAAGAGAGTATGCTATATTTTGTCAAAAGCTTTTTCTGCATCTATTGAGAGGATCATGTTTCATATCCTTTCTTTTATTAATGTGGTGTACCACATTGATTGATTTGGGGATGTTGAACCACCCCTGCTACCCAGGAATACATCCCACCTGGTTTGGTGAATAATCCTTTTAATGTACTTTTGGATCCTATTAGCTAGTGTCTTGGTGAGAATATTTTTGCATCCATGTTCATCAGGGATATTGGCCTGTATTTCTCCTTTTTGGTGGGGTCTTCGGTTTGGGGATCAAGGTAATGCTGGCCCCATAGAATGAGTTTGGAAGTTTTCCTTCCATTTTTATTTTATGGAACAGCTTCAGAAAAATAGGTATTAATTCTTCTTTAAATGTTTGTTAGAATTCAGAAGGGGGAATGAAGCATGAGAGACTATGGACTCTGAGAAACAAACTGAGGGCTTCAGAGGGGAGGGGGATGGGGGAATAGGATAGGTTGGTGATGGGTAGTAAGGAGGGCACGTATTGCATGGTGCACTGGGTGTTGTGCACAACTAATGAATCATCAAACTTTACATCAGAAACCAGGGATGTACTGTATGGTGACTAACATAATATAATAAAAAAAACATTTAAAAAAAATCCCCTGGGAAGCCATCCAGCCCTGGACTCTTGTTTGTTGGGACAGTTTTGATTACTGCTTTGATTTCTTCACTGGCTATTGGGTCTGTTCAGATTTTCTATTTCTTCCCATTTCAGTTGTGGTAGTTTATACGTTTCTAGGAATGCATCCATTTTGTCCAGATTGCCTAATTTGTTGGCATGTAATTACTCATAATATGCTCTTATAATTGTTTATATTTCTGCAGCATTGGTCTTTCATTCATGATTTTATTTATTTGGGTCCTTTCTCTTTTTTTTTTTTTTTGATAAGTCCGGCTTGGATTTTATCAATCTTGTGAATTCATTCTAAGGACCAGCTCCTAGTTTTGTTGATCTGCTCTACCATTTTTTTTTAATTTCTGTAGCATTGATTTCTACTGTAATCTTTATTATTTCTCTTCTCCTGCAGGGTTTAGGCTTTATTTGCTCTTCTTTTTCCAGCTCCTTTAGGTGCAAGGTTAGCTTGTGTATTTGAGAGTTTTCTTGTTTCTTGAGAAAGGCCTGTATTGCTACATAATTCCCTCTTAGGTCTGCCTTTGCTGCATCCCAAAGGTTCTCAACTGTCACGTTTTCATTTTCATTTCCTTCCATGTATTCTTTTAATTCTTCTTTAATTTCTGGTTGACCCATTCATTCTTTAGTAGGATGTTCTTTAACCTCCATGTATTTGTGGTCCTTCCAGATTCATTCTTGTGATTGACTTCAGGTTTCATAGCATTGTGGTCTGAAAATATGAATGGTATCATCTCAATCCTTTTGTACCAGTTGACTCCTGATTTGTGACCCAGTTTGTGACCTATTCTGGAGAATGTTCCATGTGCACTTGAATAGAATGTGTATTCTGCTACTTTGGGGTGAAACACTCTGAATATATCTGTGAGGTCTATCTGGTCCAGTGTGTCATTCAAAGCCCTTGTTCCCTTGTTGACTTTCTGCTTAGATGATCTGTCCATTGTGGTGAGTGTGGTGTTAAAGTCCCCTACTGTTGTATTATTATCAATGAGTTTCTTTAAGATTGTTATTAATTGTTTATACATTTGGCTGCTCCCAATTTGGGGGCATAAATATTTATAATGGTTTGATCTTCTTGTTTGATAGACACTTTTATTCTGATATAGAGTCCTTCTTCATCTCTTATCACAGTCTTTGTTTAAAATCTAATTTTCTGATATACGGATGGTCGCTCCAGCTTCCTTTTGATATCTATTAGCACAGCAAATTGTGCTCCACCCCTTCACTTTCAATCTGGGTCTAAAACGACCCTCTTATAAGCAGCGTATCGATGGGTCTTGTTTATTTATCCTTTCTGATACCCTATCCCTTTTTAGCCCTTATTACTTTTGGTCTCTCTTTCTGCTCAAAGGGTCCCCTTTAATATTTCTTTCAGGGTTGGTTTAGTGTTCACAAACTCCTTTAGTTTTGTTTGTCTTGGAAACTATCTCTCCTTCTATTCTGAAGGATAAAGTATTCTTGGCTGCATATTTTCCCCATGAGGCATGTTGAATATATCATGCCACTCCTTTCTGGCTGCCAGGTCTCTGTGGACAGTTCTGCTGCTAGCCTTAGGTGTCTACCCTTGTAGGTTAAGGAACTGTTTCCCTAGCTGCTTTCAGAATTCTCTCCTTCTCTTTGCGTTTTGCAACTTTCACTATGACATGTTGTGTTGGCCTGTTTTGTTGATTTTGAAGGGAGTTCTCTGTGCCTTTTGGACTGGAATGCCTGTTTCTTTCCCCAGATTACAGAAGCTCTCAGCTACAATTTGTTTAAATAAACCTTCTGCCCTTTTCCCCTCAATTCTTCTTCTGAGACTCCTATGATATGGTTGTTACTTTGTTTTATGGAATCACTGAGCTCCCTAAGTCTATCTTCGTGATCTCATAATTTTCTTTCCCTCTTCTTTTCAGTTTCATTATTTTCCACAATTGTATATTTTACATCACCTATTTTTTTCCCCTGCTGCTTCAATCCTTATTGTGATTCTATCCCATCTCTTTTGCAGTTATATGTCAGTAGTGGCATTTTTAAATTTCAGCCTGACTAGTTTTTAGGTCTTTTATCTCTACAGCAAGGGTTTCTCTGGTGCCTTCTATGCTTTCTTCAAGTCCAGCTAGTAGTCTTATGACTGTCGATCTAAGTTCTTCTTCAGATATATTGCTTGTATCCATTTGCAGCAAGTCCCTGGCTATGATATCTTCCTGACCTTTATTTGAGAATTCCTCCATCTTGTCATTTTGGCTTAGTTTCTATCTTTTGTGTGTTATGAAACATTGTTATGTTTCCTGCACCTCAGAGTAATGCTATATTAAAAAGAGGTCATACACTGTCCAGGGCCTGGCACTTCAGGAAGTGTTTCTGGTGTATGCTGTGTGCACTCTGCTCTTGCGTTTTGGCTGCTCTTTCCCACTGGTCAGTCCTCTCCAGAGTTCCTCCTTGTTTGCACTGGGGAGTGCTTGGACCTTTATCTAGGTGTGCCTTGATTTGTTTGTTTAAAAAAAAGCCTTGGGGAAAAAAAGGAACGGAGGAAAAAGAAAAAAAAAGGAGAGGGGGGAGAAAAGAAAAAAAAAAGCCTCCTCCAAAAACCAACCAACCAACCAAACAAACAAAAACCAGAGAGAGAGAGAGAGAGAAAAGGAAAGAGAATGAAAAAAAACCAACAGATAGGCAAAATCAGGCCCCATAACCCTGATTCCAAAGAAAAAGAACTGGGAAGGGGGGAGAGAAAAGAATAAAAGAAGCCTGATCCTGAGAGAGAGAGACAGGGAGAGAGAGAAAAGGAAATGAAAAAACAAACTAACAAACAAAAAATTATAAGCTTGCTTCTAAAGGGAAAAGAAAAGAATAAGAAAAAAAGATAGAGCCTGGTCCTATTTTCAGCAGAACTGAAGGGTATGCGTTGAGGTACTTGATGCATACATCAGTAGACTTGATGCATGCAGTGTGCTGCCTGTTTTGCTCTTCTCAGGGAGAGGCCGTCTGCACTGGCTCAGAGTCAGTCCTGCCCCGGGGTGCGGGGACAGAGAAGCCCTCTCCAAGCACAAGGGCACGGGATTTGATGTAAGTGTGCCCCACCTCCACTGGGGGCCACTGTGTTGCTCTCTGAAGTCTGGCTGTGTTAGAAAAATGGTGCCAAATGGAACCGGAAAAGACCCCAAGTAGGTAAAGGAGTGTTGAAACAGAAAAACTCAAACTGGTGGCATCACAATTCCAGACTTCAAGCTGTATTACAAAGCTGTAATCATTAAGACAGTATGGTACTGGCACAAACAGACACATAAATAGATGGAACAGAATAGAGAACCCAGAAATGGACCCTCAACTCTATGGTCCACTAATCTTCGACATAGCAGGAAAGAATAGCCAACAGAAAAGAGACAGTCTCTTCCACAAACGGTGTTGGGAAAACTGGACAGCCGCACACAGAAGAATGAAACTGGACCATTCTCTTACACCATACACAAAAATAAACTCAAAATGGATGAAAGATCTAAATGTGAGACAAATCTATCAAAATCCTAGAGGAGAGCAAAGCATCTTTGACCTCGGCCACGGCGACTTCTTGCTAGACACATCTTCAAAGGCCAGGGAAACAAAATAAAAAATGAACTATTGGGACTTCATCGAGATACAAAGTTTCTGCACAGCAAAGGGAAATTTCTTTTTTTACAATAAAGAGTATTGGCTATTTTATTATTATTGTATGCTACACATCTTTCATATCAGTAAAAATTATAATAAAAGTAGACATATAGACACAGACAGAGGCATATATTTCTTTTTCAGAAAGCTGGGAGGAGATAATGCTAAGTGAAATAAGTCAAGCAGAGAAAGACAATTATCATATGGTTTCTCTCATCTATGGAACATAAGTAGGAAGATCGGTAGGAGAAGAAAGGGATAAAGAAAGGGGGAGTAATCAGAAGGGGGAATGAAGCATGAGAGACTATAGACTCTGAGAAACAAACTGAGGGCTTCAGAGGGGAGGGGATTGGGGGAATGGGATAGGCTGGTGATGGGTAGTAAGGAGGGCACGTATTGCATGGTGCACTGGGTCTTATACGCAACTAATGAATCATTGAACTTTACATCAAAAATAAATAAATAAATAAAAATAGTTTAAAAAAAAGAAAGAAGATATAAAAAAAAAAGAAAGCTGGGTGTTAGACATTTACAAACATAACATGGAGGTAGAGGTGAGGAATGCAAATGCCTCCATTTGGACAAGGTCAATTCTTCAGAGAAGGGGTCCATTGTGAACCACAAAGGGGAATTTTTGATTTCTAATTCATTCTCCTTATTACTGGTGTGTTCAAATTTTCTATTTCTTCATGATTCAGTATTGATAAATTGTATGCTACTAGGAATGTATCTCTTTCCTCTACATTACTAAACTTGCTGTTGTATTGTTCGTATTGGTTTCTTGTACTTACATATTTGTAATATATTTCCATTTCTGTGATATCAATCCTGTTACGTATCTGATTTTATTTACTTAAATCTTCTTTTTTATAGTTATTCTAAGTAAACTTTCCCCAATTTTCCTTTTTTTTCAAAATAAGAGCTCTTACTTTTTTTTTCTATATTTGAATTTTTTTTATTTTAATGTTTTTTTATTATATTATGTTAGTCACCATACAGTACATCCCTGGTTTCTGATGTAAAGTTCGAGTCTAACCCACTGCCCCACCCCACTCCCCTCTGAAGTTTGTTTCTCATAGTCCATAGTCTCTCATACTTCATTCCCCCTTTGGATTACCCCCCCCCTTTCTTTATCCCTTTCTTTCCCTACCGATCTTCATAGTTCTTATGTTCCATAGATGAGAGAAATCATATGCTAATTGTCGTTCTCTGCTTGACTTTTTTCACTTAGCATTATCTCCTCCAGTGCTGTCCATGTTGCAGCAAATGTTGAGAACTCGTTCTTTCTGATAGCTGAGTAATATTCCATTGTATATATGGACCACAACTTCTTAATCCAGTCATCTGTTGAAGGGCATCTCGGCTCCTTCCACAATTTAGCTATTGTGGACAATGCTGCTATGAACATTGAGGTGCATATGGCCCTTCTCTTCACTACGCCTGTATCTTTGGGGGAAATACCCAGTAGTGCAATGGCTGGATCATAGGATAGCTCAATTTTTAACTTTTTAAGGGAACTCCACACTGTTTTCCAGAGTGGCTGTACCAACTTGCATTCCCACCAACAATGTAGGAGGGATCCCCTTTCTCTACATCCTCTCCAGCAATTGTTGTTTCTTGCCTTGTCTATTTTTGCCATTCTAACTGGCATAAGGTGGTATCTCACTGTGGTTTTGATTTGAATTTCCCTGATAGCTAATGATTTTGAACATTTTCTCATGTGTCTATTAGCCATTTGTATGTCTTCATTGGAAAAGTGTCTGTTCATATCTTCTGCCCATTTTATGATTTGTTTATTTGTTTCTCACATATTGAGCTTGAAAAGTTCTTTGTAGTCCTTGGATACCAGTCTTATCTGTAGCATCATTTGCAAATCTATTCTCCCATTCCGTGGGCTGCCTCTTAGTTTTTTTGACTGTTTCCTTGGCTGTGCAGAAGCTTTTTATCTTGATGAAGTCCCACAAGTTCATTTGTGTATGGTGTGAGAGAGTGGTCAAGTTTCATTCTTTTGCATGTAGCTGTCCAATTTTCCCAGCACCATTTATTGAAGAGACTGTCTTTTTCCCACCGGATGTTTTTTCCTGCTTTGTCAAAGATCAGTTGCCTAAAGAGCCGAGGGTCCACTTCTGGGTTCTCTGTTCTGTTCCATTGGTCTATGTGTCTGTTTTTGTGCCAGTACCAAGCTGTCTTTCTGATCACAGCTTTGTAGTACAGCTCGAAATCCGGCATTGTGATGCCCCAGCTTTGTTTTTCCTTTTCAACAGTTCCTTGGTGAGTCGGGGCCTTTTCTGGTTCCATACAAATTTAAGGGCTGTTTGTTCCAGCTATTTGAAAACTGTCCTTGGTATTTTGATCGGGATAGCATTGAAAGTGTAGGTTGCTTTGGGTAGCATGGACATTTTAACTATGTTAATTCTTCTGATCCATGAGCATGGAATATTTTTCCATCTTTTTGTGTCTTCTTCAATGTCTTCAAGAGTGATTTATAGTTTCTAGAATATAGGTCCTTTACGTCTCTGGTTAAGTTAATTCCAAGGTAACGTATGGTTTTTGGTGCTATTGTAAATGGGATGGATTCCCTAATTTCTCTTTCTTCAATCTCGTTATTCGTGTATAGAAATGCAACTGATTTCTGAGCATTGATTTTGTATCCCGCCACGTTACTGAATTGCTCTATAACTTCTAATAGTTTGGGAGTGGCTTCTTTTGGGTTTTCCATATAGAGTATCATGTCATCTGCAAAGAGAGACATTTTGACTTCTTCTTTGCCAATTTGAATACCTTTGATCCCTTTTTGTCGTCTGATTGCTGTTGCAAGGACTTCTAGTACTATGTTGAATAATAGTGGCGAGAGTGGGCATCCTTGTCGAGTTCCTGATCTTAAGGGAAAGGCTTCCAGCTTTTCCCCATTGAGAATAATATTTGCAGTAGGCTTTTCATAGATGGCTTTTATGAGATTGAGAAATGTACCTTCTATTCCTACACTCTGAAGGGTTTTAATCAGGAAAGGATGCTGTATTTTGTCAAATGCTTTTTCGGCATCGATTGAGAGGATCATATGGTTCCTGAGTCTTTTCTTGTTGATATGATGTATCACGCTGATTGATTTGCGAATATTGAACCACGCTTGCATCCCAGGTATGAATCCCACTTGATCGTGATGGATAATCCTTTTAATGTACTGTTGGATTCTATTAGCAAGTATCTTGTTGAGGATTTTGGCGTCCATATTCATTAGGGAAATCGGACTGTAATTCTCCTTTTTGATGGGGTCTTTGCCTGGTTTGGGGATCAAGGTAATATTGGCTTCATAGGATGAGTTTGGTAGCTTTCCTTCTGTTTCTATTTTTTGAAATAGCTTTAGGAGAAGAGGTATTATTTCTTCTTTGAATGTTTGGTAGAATTCCCCAGGAAAACCGTCCGGGCCTGGAGTTTTGTTATTTGGAAGGTTGTTTATCACTGACTCAATTTCTTCATAATTAATTGGCCTGTTTAAGAAATCAATTTCTTCCTGTTTCAGTCTTGGTAGTTTATAGGTTTCCAGGAAGGTGTCCATGTCTTCCAGATTGCTTATTTTATTGCCATATAGCTGTTGATAAAAGTTTCTAATAATCCTTCCAATTTCATTGGTGTTGGTTGTGACCTCTCCTTTTTCATTCATAATTTTATTAATTTGGGTCCTTTCTCTAAATAATCTGGGTCCTTTCTCTTTTCTTTTGGATAAGTCTTGCCAGTGGTCTGTCAATTTTATTGATTCTCTCCAAGAACCAGCTTCTAGTCCTGTTGATCTGCTCTACTGTACTTCTGGTTTCTGCTTGATTGATTTCAGCTCTAATTTTGGTCAACTGCTTCCTCGTGCGTGGATTAGGCCTGTCCCTCTGTTGCTGTTCCAGCTTCTTGAGGTGAGAATATAAAAACTGCATTTTAGATTTTTCTATTCTTTTGAGTGAGGCTTGGATGGCTATGTATTTCCCCCTTAGGACTGCCTTTGCAGTATCCCATAGGTTTTGGACTGTTGTGTTTTCATTCTCGTTGGTCTCCATAAATTGTTTAAATTGATTTTTGATTTCCTGGTTTATCGAATCATTCCTGACCAGGATGGTTCTTAGTCTCCAAGTGTTTGAGTTTCTTCCAAATTTTTCCTTGTGGTTGAGTTCCAATTTCAGAGCGTTGTGGTCTGAGAATATGCAGGGAATAATTTCAGTCTTTTGATATCGATTGAGACCTGTTTTGTGACCCAGAATATGGACTATACTCGAGAATGTTCCATGGACATTAGAATAGAATGAATATTCTTTGGTTCAGGAGTGTAGTGTTCTATATGTATCTATGAAGTCCAGCTCATCAAGTATGGCATTCAAAGCTCTTGTTTCTTTGCTGATTTCTTGCTTAGGTGATCTGTCTATTTCTGATAGTGGAGTGTTGAGATCTCCTACTATTAGTGTATTTTTATCTATATGTCTCTTTATTGTGGTTAAGAGTTGGCTTGTGTATCTTTTTTTTTTTTTTTTAAGATTTTATTTATTCATTTGACAGAGGGAGAGACAGCCAGCGAGAGAGGGAACACAAGCAGGGGGAGTGGGAGAGGAAGAAGCAGGCTCCCAGTGGAAGAGCCCGACATGGGGCTTGACCCCAGGACCCCAGGATCACACCCTGAGCTAAAGGCAGACGCTTAATGACTGAGCCACCCAGGCGCCCCAAGAGTTGGCTTGTGTATCTTGCTGCTCCCCTGTTGGGGGCATATATGTTTATAATTGTCATTTCCACTTGTTGGATACATCCTTTAAGAATAATATAGTGCCCTTCTATGTCTCTAACTATAGTCTTTAGTTTAAAATCCAATCTGTCTGATATGAGAATTGCTACCCCAGCTTTCTTTTGAGGTCCATTGGCGTGAAAGATGGTATTCCATCCCTTTACTTTCAGTCTGAACGTATCTTTAGGTTCAAAGTGAGTCTCTTGTAGACAGCAAATGGATGGGTTACATCTTTTTATCCAATCTGCAACCCTGTGGCATTTTATGGGAGCTCTTAGGCCATTTACATTGAGACTGATTATTGAGAGATATGAT
Organism: Ursus maritimus; assembly: GCF_017311325.1. Lineage (NCBI taxonomy): Eukaryota > Metazoa > Chordata > Mammalia > Carnivora > Ursidae > Ursus > Ursus maritimus. Next base: position 19,964 of record NW_024425230.1, read on the forward strand.
TTTAATGATGCCATGTTGCCAGTAAAGTCTTTGTTTCTATCGATTGTGACTTTCTGTTCTGTATCACTCTTGGGGCCTTTTTACTTTTATAGAACCCCCCTTAATATCTCCTGTAGGGCTGGTTTCGTGGTTACGAAATTGGTTAGTGACTGGCGATTCTGAAATGTCTTTATTTCTCCATCAATTCTGAATGACAGCCTTGCTGGATAAAGGATCCTTGGCTGCATGTTTTTCTCTGAAAGAGCTTTAAATATGCTCCCCCAACCCTTTCTCTCCTTCCAGGTCTGTGTAGACAGGTCTGACGTAATTCTGATACCTTTGCCTTGGTACATGAGAAATTTCTTTGCCCTGGCTCCTTTCAATACTGTATCCTTGGATCTAAGATTTGCAAATGCACTATGACGTAACATGGCGTAGGTTTGTCGTGGTTGAGCTTGGGAGGAATCCTCTCTGCCTCTTGGACACGAATGTTTGTTTCCCTTGCTAGATTAGGGAAGTTTTCAGCCACAATTTGTTCAAATATCTCTTCTAGACCTCTGTTTTTCTCCACCCCCTCGGGGATGCCGATGATTCTGACATTGGAATGTTTCATTGAGTCAGTAATCTCCCGTAACCTACATTCCTTACCGTGGATTTTTTTTAGACCATCTTCTATTTTCATTTTTTCCTCTATTAACCCATCCTCCAATTCACTAACCCGTTCCTCTGCTTCTGTGACCCTGGCCGTCAGAGCCTCTAGTTTTGCCTGCATTTGGCTCATAGAATTTTTAATTTCTGTCAGATTCGCTCTCATTTCTGTCCTTAGGGATTCTATATTCTCAGTAACCTTTTCGTTAATAGTTTTTTCAATTCTACTCATCATCTTGACCATTGTTACTCTGAATTCCATTTCTGATAATTTGGTTATATCCATATCCATTAGTTCTGTGGCAGAGGCCACAGACTCATTGTCTTTTCTTTGCTGGGGGGATATCTCCTTCTTGTCATTCTGTTTAGGAAAGGTTGAGGGGTTGTCCAGAGCCCAAATTATTGACCGGGACCCAGGCCGTGTGCCCTTGTTTTATAGGGATCTTAGGGATGTGGGCTTCTTGACTTTTCAGCCTGCCTTCTGGGGGAGGGGCACACTGTTTGGGTAGAGTCTCCGTGTCCCCTGGGAAGGGCAATGGGGATGGGCACACTGTGAGCCGGTATTTCCAGGCTTTTGTTCTCTGGCAGCTTTCCCTGGCAGTTTGCTGTGCCTCTTCTGAGAGTAGAGCAGCAGTGGCCGAATCTCAGCCTCTGTCTCAGAACAGAGGGATTGCTGACTGTTCTCCACTGATGTTCTGGCCATTTTAACTCTGTTTCTGTTGGTGCTGCTCAACCCTGCAGCATCCCGGGATGTGCGCCCCACACCCGGCATCCAAGCCCTCACTTCCAGGGCCGGTGTGTCTCTGTCCTTTGTGTTTCTAACAGCGCCAGCCGCCAGCCACCCCAGAGCGCTCCCGGAGCTCCCGGTCTCAGTCTGGTTCCAGTGAGCACGCGGGAGCTCTGTTTCAGTCTGGTGGCGCACGTTCCCTGGCTCACGGTCTCAGTCTGCTCTCTTGCGGGTGCCGGTCTACGAGTCAGCCCACTCCCCCGTGCAGATGGCTACCGCTTCCCAGCGACCGAACACAGCATCTCCCTCCCCCTTCCGTTTATCTTCTGATATCTGTGTGCGGTTTCAGGGCTCCCCGCTTCGTACCTCAATAATCAGCGCTGGAGATGTTCATTTGTAGAGATCCAGATGTATCTTTCTGCGTCTCAGGCTGATTCCATGGATGTTCAGTCTGGTCTGGTACCTATCCAACTTGACTCAGGGGACCGGCTGAAAAAGGGGTCCCCTACTCCTCTGCCATCTTAACTCTCCCCTCTAATATACCCAAAGTGGTGGTTTTATAAAAGCACAGAGATAGGACCTCGTGGGCAGAAAGAGCTGCCAAGAGCTCTTATTTTCTTCAATCTTTTCTATTTTTTTCTGGTCTCTTTTTCCATATTTTTGGTTCTGATCTTTATTATTATCTTTCTGGTGCTTGCTTTTGGCTCAGTTCAGTCTTGTTTCCTAGTTCCTTGTTTTAATGTTAGATTATTATGTGAGATTTTTCCCTCTCTAAATCTGGGCATTTATTGCTATAAAACTTTTCTTTTAAAATTGTTTTTTGTATCCCGTAAGTGTTGGTATATTGTTTTTCCACTTAATTTAAGATATTTTTTTATTTCCACATATATGTCTTCAGAACGTTGGCTGTTCAGGACTGCGCTGTTTAATTTCCACATATTTGTGAATTTTCCAGATTCTTCCTGCTATTAAGT
>NW_024425230.1:22301-33961 GCF_017311325.1 Ursus maritimus
AAAGAGCTTTAACAATGCCCCCCCCCCCAACCCTTTCTCTCCTTCCCGGTCTGTGTAGACAGGTCTGACGTAATTCTGATACCTTTGCCTTGGTACATGAGAAATTTCTTTGCCCTGGCTCCTTTCAATACTGTATCCTTGGATCTAAGATTTGCAAATGCACTATGACGTAACATGGCGTAGGTTTGTCGTGGTTGAGCTTGGGAGGAATCCTCTCTGCCTCTTGGACACGAATGTTTGTTTCCCTTGCTAGATTAGGGAAGTTTTCAGCCACAATTTGTTCAAATATCTCTTCTAGACCTCTGTTTTTCTCCACCCCCTCGGGGATGCCGATGATTCTGACATTGGAATGTTTCATTGAGTCAGTAATCTCCCGTAACCTACATTCCTTACCGTGGATTTTTTTTAGTCCAGATTCTATTTTCGCTTTTTCTTCTACTAACCCATCCTCCAATTCACTGATACGTTCTTTTGCCTCATTCACCCTGGCCATCAGAGCCTCTAGTTTTGACTGCATTTGGCTCATAGAATTTTTAATCTGCCAGATTCGCTCTCATATCCGCCCTTAGAGATTCTATATTCTCATTGACATTTTCGTTAATATTTTTTTCAAGTCTATACATCATCTTGACCATTGTTACTCTGAATTCCATTTCTGATAATTTGGTTATATCCATATCCATTAGTTCTGTGGCAGAGGCCACAGACTCATTGTCTTTTCTTTGCTGGGGGGATATCTCCTTCTTGTCATTCTGTTTAGGAAAGGTTGAGGGGTTGTCCAGAGCCCAAATTATTGACCGGGACCCAGGCCGTGTGCCCTTGTTTTATAGGGATCTTAGGGATGTGGGCTTCTTGACTTTTCAGCCTGCCTTCTGGGGGAGGGGCACACTGTTTGGGTAGAGTCTCCGTGTCCCCTGGGAAGGGCAATGGGGATGGGCACACTGTGAGCCGGTATTTCCAGGCTTTTGTTCTCTGGCAGCTTTCCCTGGCAGTTTGCTGTGCCTCTTCTGAGAGTAGAGCAGCAGTGGCCGAATCTCAGCCTCTGTCTCAGAACAGAGGGATTGCTGACTGTTCTCCACTGATGTTCTGGCCATTTTAACTCTGTTTCTGTTGGTGCTGCTCAACCCTGCAGCATCCCGGGATGTGCGCCCCACACCCGGCATCCAAGCCCTCACTTCCAGGGCCGGTGTGTCTCTGTCCTTTGTGTTTCTAACAGCGCCAGCCGCCAGCCACCCCAGAGCGCTCCCGGAGCTCCCGGTCTCAGTCTGGTTCCAGTGAGCACGCGGGAGCTCTGTTTCAGTCTGGTGGCGCACGTTCCCTGGCTCACGGTCTCAGTCTGCTCTCTTGCGGGTGCCGGTCTACGAGTCAGCCCACTCCCCCGTGCAGATGGCTACCGCTTCCCAGCGACCGAACACAGCATCTCCCTCCCCCTTCCGTTTATCTTCTGATATCTGTGTGCGGTTTCAGGGCTCCCCGCTTCGTACCTCAATAATCAGCGCTGGAGATGTTCATTTGTAGAGATCCAGATGTATCTTTCTGCGTCTCAGGCTGATTCCATGGATGTTCAGTCTGGTCTGGTACCTATCCAACTTGACTCAGGGGACCGGCTGAAAAAGGGGTCCCCTACTCCTCTGCCATCTTAACTCTCCCCTCTAATATACCCAAAGTGGTGGTTTTATAAAAGCACAGAGATAGGACCTCGTGGGCAGAAAGAGCTGCCAAGAGCTCTTATTTTCTTCAATCTTTTCTATTTTTTTCTGGTCTCTTTTTCCATATTTTTGGTTCTGATCTTTATTATTATCTTTCTGGTGCTTGCTTTTGGCTCAGTTCAGTCTTGTTTCCTAGTTCCTTGTTTTAATGTTAGATTATTATGTGAGATTTTTCCCTCTCTAAATCTGGGCATTTATTGCTATAAAACTTTTCTTTTAAAATTGTTTTTTGTATCCCGTAAGTGTTGGTATATTGTTTTTCCACTTAATTTAAGATATTTTTTTATTTCCACATATATGTCTTCAGAACGTTGGCTGTTCAGGACTGCGCTGTTTAATTTCCACATATTTGTGAATTTTCCAGATTCTTCCTGCTATTAAGTTCTAGTTTCATACTATTGTGATCAGAATAAATACTTCATGTAATTTCTATTTTCTTGAATTTTTTTGTGACCTGACATAAGATATATTCTAGAAAAAGTTCCATGTGTGCTTGAGAAGAATGCATATTCTGGTGTTCTTAGATGAAATGTCCCCTTCATGTCTATTAGGTTCATTTGGTTTAAAGTATTACTCTAGTCCGGTGTTCCCTTATTGATTTTCTGGATGATTGATCTATTGTTGAATGTGAGGTAATGAAGTCCTCTACCATTACTGTATTGGTTTCTATTTCTCCTCCTCAGATCTGTTAATATTTACTTAACCTATTTTAGTTAATCCAATTGGGTGCATATGTTTATTATTGTTACATCCTCTTGATGAATTGACCTCTTTATCATTATCTAAGGACCTTGTTTGTCCATGTTACATTTCTGAAAATTGAAATATATTTGACACATAATGTTACATTAGTTTCAAGTGTACAACACAGTGATTTGAACAGCTCTGTATGTTATGCTGTGCTTACCACAAGAGGAGCTACCATCTGTCACCATACAACCCTATTATAGAACCACTGACTATATTCTTTTTGCTGTACCTTTTGTCCCTGGGACTTATTCATCATACTGGAAGTCCACATCTCCCACTGCCCTTCACCCATTTTCCCTTTCCCCATCCCCCTCCCCTCAGGCCACCATCAGTTTGTTCTCTGTACTTATGAGTCAGTTTCTGCTTTTTGTTTGTTGTTTGCTTATTCTTTGTTTTGTGATCGTTACAGTTTCTTATTTATATATAGTTTTTTTTTTCCTGACTTAAGTATAGCTCTGCCTGGTCTCTTTGGTTTCCATTTGCATGGAATATCTCCGTTCATCATTTTATTTTCAGCCTGTGTGTATCCTTCAAGCTGAAATAATTCCTTGTAGACAGAATATAGCTAAGACTTGGTTTCTTTTGTTTTGCTCTTTCTCCATTCCGCAACTCTGTCTTCTGGGCAATTGCATCATCTATTTACTTTTAAAGTAGTTTTTTTTTTTTTTTTTCAATTCTAAATATCAGTACTACAAGACCAAAAGCAAAACCTCAAGAGCCAGGTGAATTTTTGAGGCAGCCTTTCAACTTAGATAAGCTACTGCATTTGGATCACATCCATACCAATTAAAGCTACACCAGAGTTATAAACAAGGAGGAAGAAATGGGTGACGCAGCACTTAACGTTGATAATAAATGCTTCCAGCAAGCCAAGAACAAGTGCATGGATGGTGTTTTATGATTCCCCACCCCCTTCACAAATGCCCCACAGATGTGCTGAGACTCAGGCATGTTTAGAGCAATACTGATAAAACCTTGAATCTGTGTGGGAACTTCAGTAACCAAGGCAAGCATTAGCAGCTTCATGAGACTCTAATATGTTTCTTTTTTTTTTTAAGTGCATTCTTTGATGAGCACTGGGTGTTATATGCAGCTGATGAATTACTGAACACTACACCTGAAACTAATGATGTACTATATGTTCAGCTAATTGAATACAGTGAAAGGAAGCCAAAAATGAAGGATATATAAAATGTAAATGTAAAAATGAAAATTTAAAAAAAGACTTAAAAAAAGAGAGTTGATAAAATAAGAAACTAGTTGAAAATTTAAAAAAAGAAAAAAGAGAAAGAAAATTTTAAACTGAAAGACTAAAGAATCATGAGAAAAAATCTTGAATTCTATACACTATTTTCCCCTAGCATCAGAGTTTTTCAGTTCTGTGTGATCTGTAAACTTGGTATTAGCCTGGTGTTCTTGCTGGTCTTCTGGGGAGGGACCTGTTGCACTGATTCTCAGGTGTCTCTGCCTGGGTAGAGTTGCATTGCCCCTTGTCAGGAAGCCGGGCTAGGTGTAAGTTGCTCTGGATTGGTCTTCTATGTGGCTTTTGTTCCTTGAAGGCTTCCCCCTCCACCCCTCCGCCTAAACTGCCATAGAGGATGAAAATGGCGATGCCCCAATCTGCAGCCCCAGAGCTGAAAGATCTGAAAGATTGTGACCCCTCCACTCTTCTGTGCACCCTCAGGGAAAAGCAGTCAATCACTTTTATCTCCCTGGCTTCCAACCTCCCTATGTTCACCAAGCCTGTGACCAAGCACTTTTTATCTGAGACATGCAGCCCCATTTTGAGTCTCCAAACCCTGCAGATTCCTGCCTCACACACCCACGATGCTCTTCCTGGGGGAAGGAGGAGAGTCCAGCTGGGGTTGTGCGGCTCGCAGGGCACCTGCCTGGAGAGCAGTCTCCTGTTGATACTCGTATCCTTGCTGCGCACCCCCCCCCCGGAAGGGGGAGGGTCTAGCTGCAGTTCTGCCACTTGCTGGGTCCCTGCTTGGAGAGCTGTCACCTGATCATGCTCTTGGTCATGGTTTATGGCAACCCGGAGCTGAAAGCACACTCCTGTGATCACTGATTGCAGCTGGCTTCCCCGCTCTGATGCTTGGGAGCTCAGCCACACTCAGGCACCCCCGTTCTTTCTGTGACCCCAGGGATCCTGAGACCACATTGTCCCACCCAGGATTCTGCCCCCCACTTCACCACCTGAGCGCCTTTCAGGCAGGGATGTCCCTCACTGGAGCAGACTTCTAAAAGTTCTGATTTTGCCCTCCACTGCTATATCACTTTCCAGTAGCCGGCTTATGGAGACTTGCTCCCTCCCCCCCACCCCCGCGGTTTATCTTCCGATATATCACCTCAGATTCACTTCTCTGCACCTCCTACCTTGCAAAAAGTGGCCGCTTTTCTATTTGTAGACTTGCAGCAATTCTTTTCTTCGATCTCAGGTTGAAGTCACAGGTGTGACTATCCCCTACTCTTCTGCCCTCTTCCCTCCTCTCTCTGTGTCCTTTCTAAATGCTGCCTGGAGGCCATTCATGGACCCTCCAAGCTGGAGTTTGGGGGCATTAGGGCTGTCGCAGTGCTCCTGTGGCTTCTGCCAGGGCCCCTGGGCCCCGGAGGCCTTCCCTGCCTATGAACTGCCACCAGCTCCTGCAGTGGGCTGCACCTGCCTCCCATACTCTTATCTGCACCCTTTCCAGATATGGGCCTGGGAGTGTGCATGAACTAAAACGCTGAGCAGGCAGCACAGGCTGTTTTGACACCGGGGCTTTCCAGAAATGGCCAAACAGCTGGCAGCAGATCTGGGTGACTATTTTCCTCTCTCCTTCATCTTGGAGAATGTGGTGGAGGGCTCCTGGAGGCTTTGTAATGTGTGGTTATTTATTACAATGGCTGCTAGCAGTTGAGCGTGGAATCACTTACGTCTCCAACTAGATGAGTGGCACTCAGGAATCCCCTGATCCTTGCGGCTCCTGGAGACGCAGTTCCAACTTGGTGTACCGGTGGCATCGAGAATGGTGGGTCTGGACCCATGGGACAGTGGCCTCTTAGCAAGAGTCTTCCTGGGAGAGAGCTCTCATCTCACAGAACTGCCACTTCCCATCCCTGGCATGTCTTCTGCCATAGAGGTAGCCTCCCCTGTGGAGGGACTGGCCTGGGGGGGAGGGCTCCCACCTGGGGACCTGGCTCTCCTTCCATGTCTGTTGAATGAAACAGGAGTGGTGGGGGGCCAGGCCCAGGCATCTGTGTAAGGCGGGGGCCTGGGACTCCAACTTATTCATGTGATTAGGAATTAGAAGGTACTGGGAACAGGGAGGTGGGCAAGATGGCAGCCCTCCTGCACTTGCATTCTTTGGGAGACTGGACAGTCAGCACAAAGCAAAGGCAGTAGAGGAGGGGATATGTAGCTTGGGCCAGGCACCCTATTCTGGTGGGCCAGCCCCAATCTCAGAATGGCGCGCACCTCCCAGGGGAGGCAGGCTGCAGCACAGTGTCTGGTCCTGAATCCCCTTCCATCCCTGGAGTCTTTTCTTTTCCTGCCTAGCCTTAACCATGGCCCCAGCATTGCCTATGCCTTTGCCCAGCTTGCTTGTCCAGTCATTCTCCAAAACGGATCTTGCTGTCTTCCAGGTCTGTCTTCATCCGCATCACCTCAGCCCCTCCTAGAGACATCAGGATTGTCTTTGGTGGTCCCTCTGCCTCCTGGCTGGCTGCCCTGAATCCCCACCCCCACCCATACCACCCCTTAGATCGAAAGCTCTGCAGCTCCTTGCCTCCCTATCACTTGCTGTCTCCCCTCACTTAAGTGTTAGTCAGGGCCTCTTGAAGCCAGATCTTTCCTTTATGGTGGAACTGTCCATCCCTCCGTTCTGGTCTGGCAGAGTTCAGCCCCGAGGCCTCCATCAAGGGGCCATTCTTCATAGGAGTATAGTATATGTACGTGTTCTCATGTGCACAACACAGTCTGTGCTGCTCATTGTGATGTTCCACTCACTGCCTGTGCAGGGCCCCTTAGCCAGTAACATCCCACAGTGCTGCTGAACACAGGAAGGAACCGTGAGTGGGCCTCCTCCCTGGGTTGTTCCCCAGTGTTAGAGAGCCCTCTCTTCCAGGAAGCCTCCTCTGGACACACTGCCTTGTCCACCTCTCCAATGCTGCACCTGTTTCTCTGGATGCCTGGGTGGGCTGTTTGTGGGTACTATGGAGTGTTAGGCGGCATCCCTGGCCCTTGCCCCCAGGCTGGGACCCTTGTTCTGGTTTGCAGGTCCCCAGTTAATCTGCCTGCATTGGTATTTCCTTTAAAAAAAATTTTTTTTTAAGATTTTATTTATTTATTTGACAGAGACAGCCAGCGAGAGAGGGAACACAAGCAGGGGGAGTGGGAGAGGAAGAAGCAGGTTCCCAGCAGAGGAGCCTGATGTGGGGCTCGATCCCAGAACACCGGGATCATGCCCTGAGCCGAAGGCAGACGCTTAACGACTGCACCACCCAGACGCCCCTAAAACAATTTTTTTTAATTAAATTCTAGTTAGTTAAGACGAGTTAAGTTGGTGGAGGAGTGGGGGGAGACCCTAAGTGTGTTTCATACCTTGAATACAACCAGATAGTTATCAACTCATTCTGGACACCTGAGAAATCAATCAGAGGTCCGAGAAAACAAATACTGCGAGTCTACAAGTAGAAAAATGACACCTTTTGAAAGGTAAGAGGTGCGGAGACTTGAATCTAGTGTGAGAGAGCTAAAGGTATGGCAGCAGGGAGGGAACCTGCTTAAGGAGGCTACCACAAGGATTTATAAGCAGCGGAGCACAAAGTCAGAACTTTCAGAAGTCTGCTGCAGTGGGGGACGTGCCTGGCATACAGGTGCTCAGTTGGTGAAGTGGGGCAGAATTCCAGGTGTGACACCGTGGTCTGATAATCCCCTGGGTCACATAAGAATGGGTGGCGCCTAAGTGTAGCACCGTTCCCGGGCACAGGAGCGTGGAAGCTGGTGGTGAGAACAGCAAGTCTCGCTGCCGGCTTTCTGCTCCGTGTTGCCATAAACTGTGAACTGCTGCGTGGTCGTGTGACCGCTCTCCTGGGACGGGTCCATCAAAAGACAGAAGGCTGGTAAGACCCTCCTGGGGAGGAACAGTGTGGGTCCTCACTGCGGGAGTCCCTGAAATTTGGAGTTTTGAAACTCAATTGTGTGCCTGAGATAAAAAAAAAAAAAAAAAAAAAAGCTCAGACGCAGGCAGGGTGAACACAGCATTCTGATGGAAGCCAGGGAGACAAGAGTGACTGATTGCTCTTCTGTGAGGGCTCACTGAAGAGTGGGGAGTGAAAATTTTCAGCTCTGGGGCTAGAGAGCAGGCGCCACCATATTCATCCAACCCATCACTGCTGAGAGCCTTCAGGGAGCAAAACACTACTACCAGACATTGGAGTCTGGAGCCTCTTACACTGAGCCTCACCTCTCTGCACCCTGGAGGTGGATTTTCACTAGAGCCAGTCCACCTGAGCAGAGGACAACAAGCTGATTCATAGTCCCCTCCCCCAGAAGATCAGCAGACACAACTTGCACCAAGTTTACTGATGACAGAGGGCTGCAAAGCTTCAGCTCTAGGGGAAATTAGTCTCTAGCTTACTTTGTACTTTATTCTTCGTTTATTATTATTATAATTTTTTAGTTATTTTATTTTTTCAATTCTTTTCTAATTCTTTTATAATTTTATTTTCATTTATTATTTTCACAAATAGTTCCATTTATTTTTTTAAATTTTTTTATAATAATTTTTTTATTATATTATGTTAGCCACCATACAGTACATCCCTAGTTTTTGATGTAAAGTTCCATGATTCATTACTTGCATATAACACCCAGTGCACCATGCAATACGTGCCTTCCTTAATGCCCATCACCAGCCTATCCCATTCCCTCACCCCCTCCCCACTGAAGCCCTCAGTTTGTTTCTCAGAGTCCATAGTCTCTCATGCTTCATTCCCCCTTCTGATTACCCCCTTTCTTTATCCCTTTCTTCTCCTACCGATCTTACTACTTCTTATGTTCCATAAATGAGTGAAATCATATAATAATTATCCTTCTCTGCTTGACTTATTTCGATAATGCTAAGCAATATAATTTTATTTATTTTTTATAATAATATTTTTTTATTATATTATGTTTGTCACCATGCAAGTACATCCCTGGTTTTTGATGTAAAGTACCATGATTCATTACTTGCATATAACGCCCAGTGCACCATGCAATACGTGCCCTACTTACTACCCATCACCAGCCTATCCCATTCCCCCAACCCCCTCCCCTCTGAAGCCCTCAGTTTGTTTCTCAGAGTCCATAGTCTCTCATGCTTCATTCCCCTTTCTGATTACCCCCTTTCTTTATCCCTTTCTTCTCCTACTGATCTTCCTAGTTCTTATGTTCCATAGATGAGTGAAAACATATGACAATTTTCTTTCTCTGCTTGACTTATTTCACTTAGCATTATCTCCTCCAGTGCCGTCCATGTTGCAGCAAATGTTGAGAAATCGTTCTTTTTGATAGCTGAGTAATATTCCATTGTATATATGGACCACAACTTCTTAATCCAGTCATCTGTTGAAGGGCATCTTGGTTCCTTCCACAATTTAGCTATTGTGGACAATGCTGCTATGAACATTGGGGTGCATATGGCCCTTCTCTTCACTATGTCTATATCTTTGGGGTAAATACCCAGTAGTGCAATGGCTGGATCATAGGGTAGCTCAATTTTTAACTTTTTAAGGGACCTCCACACTGTTTTCCAGAGTGGCTGTACCAACTTGCATTCCCACCGACAATGTAGGAGGGATCCCCTTTCTCCACATCCTCTCCAGCAATTGTTGTTTCTTGCCTTGTCAATTTTTGCCATTCTAACTGGTGTAAGGTGGTATCTTAGTGTGGTTTTGATTTTAATTTCCCTGATGGCTATGATTTTGAACATTTTTTCATGTGTCTGTTAGCCATTTGTATGTCTTCATTGAAAAAGTGTCTGTTCGTATCTTCTGCCCGTTTTATGATTTGTTTATTTGTTTTTGTGTATTGAGTTTGAGAAGGTCTTTGTAGATCTTGGATACCAGTCTTTTATCTGTAGTGTCATTTGCAAATATATTCTCCCATTCCGTGGGCTGCCTCTTAGTTTTTTGGACTGTTTCCTTGGATGTGCAGAAGCTTTTTATCTTGATGAAGTCCCACAAGTTCATTTTTTCTTTTGTTTCTCTTGCCTTTGGAGATGTGTCATGAAAAAAGTTGTTGTGGCTGATGTCGTAGAGGTTGCAGCCTATGCTCTCCTCTAGGATTTTGATGGATTCCTGTCTCACATCGAGGTCTTTCATCCACTTGGAGTTTATCTTTGTGTATGGTGTGAGAGAGTGGTCAAGTTTCATTCTTTTGCATGTATCTGTCCAATTTCCCCAGCACCATTTATTGAAGAGACTGTCTTTTTTCCACTGGATGTTTTTCCCTGCTTTGTCAAAGATTAGTTGCCCAAAGAGCCGAGGGTCCATTTCTGGGCTCTCTATTCTGTTCCATTGGTCTGTGTGTCTGTTTTTGTGCCAGTACCAAGCTGTCTTTCTGATCACAGCTTTGTAGTACAACTTGAAATCCAGCATTGTCATGGCCCCAGCTTTAAGTCTACACATCATCTTGACCATTGTTACTCTGAATTCCATTTCTGATAATTTGGTTATATCCATATCCATCAGTTCTACAGCAGAGGCCACAGACTATTGTCTTATTTTTGCTGGGGGGGATTTCTCCTTCTCGTCATTCTGATTAGGAAAGGTTGAGGGGTTGTCCAGAGCCCAAATTATTGACTGGGACCCATACAGTGTGCACTTGTTTTATAGAGACCTTAGGGATGTGGGCTTCTTGATTTTTCAGCCTGCCTTCTGGGGGAGGGGCCTGCCGTGCCGATACTCAGGCAACCCTGTTTGGGTAGAGTCTCCATGTCCCTTGCGAGGGGGTATGGGGGTGGGCACACTGTGAGCTGGTATTTCCAGGATTTTGTTCTCTGGCAGCTTTACCTGGTGGTTTGCTGTGCCTCCTCTGAGAGTCAGAGCAGCAGTGTCCGAATTCCAGCCTCTGTCTCAGAACAGAGAGATCGCAGTACACTCTCCACTGAGCTCTTCTGGCCACTTTGTTTCTGTTGGTGCTGCTAAAAACGCTGCAGCTGGCGTCCCAACTCTCACTTCCAGGGCTGGCATGTCTCTGTCCTTTGTAGTTTCTAACTCTACCAGCCGCAGCCGCCCCCACGAGCTCCCGAGCTCCCTGTTTTAGTATGCTTCCCACGCACTCCGGAGCGCCAGTTTTCAGTCTGGTTGCATGCGCGCTCCTAAGCTCCCAGTGTCAGTCGGGTTCCAGTGAGCGCTCTGGAGCTCCTATTTTCAGTCTGGTTGCATGCGCGTACCCAGGCTCACTGTCTCAGTCGGCTCTCTCATGGATGGCTGTCCGCAAATCTGGCCGGCTCCCCAGTGCAGGTGGCTATGGCTTCCCAGTGCCCAAGCACAGAGGCTCCCTCCCCCTTCCGTCTATCTTCTGAAATCTGTGCGTGGATTCATGGCTGTCCGTTTTGTACCTCAATAATCAGCGCTGGAGATGTTCATTTGTAGAAATCCAGATGTCTTTTCCTATGTCTCAGCCTGATTCCGTGGGTTTTCAGGCTGGTTTGGTACATATCCAGCTTGACTCAGGGGACCAGCTGAAAAAAGGGACTACTACTCCTCCACCATCTAATAATTTTTTTTATTATATTATGTTAGTCACCATACAGTACATCCCTAGTTTTTGATGTAAAGTTCCATGATTCATTACTTGTGTGTAACACACAAGCACCATGTAATACATGTCCTCCTTACTACCTATCACCAGCCTATCCCATTCCCCCACCCCCCCTCCCCTCTGAAGCCCTCAGTTTGTTTCTTGGAGTCATTAGTCTCTTGTGCTTCATTCCCCCTTCTGATTACCCCTCTTTTTTATCCCTTTCTTCCCCTACCGATCTTCCTAGTTCTTATGTTCCATAGATGAGTGAAAACATATGATAATTGTCTTTCTCTGCTTGAGTTATTTCACTTAGCATTATCTCCTCCAGTGCCGTCCATGTTGCAACAAATGTTGAGAACTCGTTCCTTCTGATAGCTGAGTAATATTTCATTGTATATATGGACCACAACTTCTTAATCCAGTCA
>NW_024425230.1:33971-78924 GCF_017311325.1 Ursus maritimus
GACCCATACAGTGTGCACTTGTTTTATAGAGACCTTAGGGATGTGGGCTTCTTGATTTTTCAGCCTGCCTTCTGGGGGAGGGGCCTGCCGTGCCGATACTCAGGCAACCCTGTTTGGGTAGAGTCTCCATGTCCCTTGCGAGGGGGTATGGGGGTGGGCACACTGTGAGCTGGTATTTCCAGGATTTTGTTCTCTGGCAGCTTTACCTGGTGGTTTGCTGTGCCTCCTCTGAGAGTCAGAGCAGCAGTGTCCGAATTCCAGCCTCTGTCTCAGAACAGAGAGATCGCAGTACACTCTCCACTGAGCTCTTCTGGCCACTTTGTTTCTGTTGGTGCTGCTAAAAACGCTGCAGCTGGCGTCCCAACTCTCACTTCCAGGGCTGGCATGTCTCTGTCCTTTGTAGTTTCTAACTCTACCAGCCGCAGCCGCCCCCACGAGCTCCCGAGCTCCCTGTTTTAGTATGCTTCCCACGCACTCCGGAGCGCCAGTTTTCAGTCTGGTTGCATGCGCGCTCCTAAGCTCCCAGTGTCAGTCGGGTTCCAGTGAGCGCTCTGGAGCTCCTATTTTCAGTCTGGTTGCATGCGCGTACCCAGGCTCACTGTCTCAGTCGGCTCTCTCATGGATGGCTGTCCGCAAATCTGGCCGGCTCCCCAGTGCAGGTGGCTATGGCTTCCCAGTGCCCAAGCACAGAGGCTCCCTCCCCCTTCCGTCTATCTTCTGAAATCTGTGCGTGGATTCATGGCTGTCCGTTTTGTACCTCAATAATCAGCGCTGGAGATGTTCATTTGTAGAAATCCAGATGTCTTTTCCTATGTCTCAGCCTGATTCCGTGGGTTTTCAGGCTGGTTTGGTACATATCCAGCTTGACTCAGGGGACCAGCTGAAAAAAGGGACTACTACTCCTCCACCATCTAATAATTTTTTTTATTATATTATGTTAGTCACCATACAGTACATCCCTAGTTTTTGATGTAAAGTTCCATGATTCATTACTTGTGTGTAACACACAAGCACCATGTAATACATGTCCTCCTTACTACCTATCACCAGCCTATCCCATTCCCCCCCCCCCCCTCCCCTCTGAAGCCCTCAGTTTGTTTCTTGGAGTCATTAGTCTCTTGTGCTTCATTCCCCCTTCTGATTACCCCTCTTTTTTATCCCTTTCTTCCCCTACCGATCTTCCTAGTTCTTATGTTCCATAGATGAGTGAAAACATATGATAATTGTCTTTCTCTGCTTGAGTTATTTCACTTAGCATTATCTCCTCCAGTGCCGTCCATGTTGCAACAAATGTTGAGAACTCGTTCCTTCTGATAGCTGAGTAATATTTCATTGTATATATGGACCACAACTTCTTAATCCAGTCATCTGTTGAAGGGCATCTTGGTTCCTTCCACAATTTAGCTATTGTGGACAATGCTGCTATGAACATTGGGGTGCATATGGCCCTTCTCTTCACTATGTCTATATCTTTGGGGTAAATACTCAGTAGTGCAATGGCTGGATCATAGGGTAGCTCTATGTCCCTTAACTTTTTAAGGGACCTCCACACTGTTTTCCAGAGTGGCTGTACCAACTTGCATTCCCACCAACAATGTAGGAGGGATCCCCTTTCTCCACATCCTCTCCAGCAATTGTTGTTTCTTCCCTTGTCAATTTTTGCCATTCTAATTGGTGTAAGGTGGTATGTTAGTGTGGTTTTGATTTTAATTTCCCTGATGGCTATGATTTTGAACATTTTTTCATGTGTCTGTTAGCCGTTTGTATGTCTTCATTGAAAAAGTGTCTGTTCATATCTTCTGCCCGTTTTATGATTTGTTTATTTGTTTTTGTGTATTGAGTTTGAGAAGGTCTTTGTAGATCTTGGATACCGGTCTTTTATCTGTAGTGTCATTTGCAAATATATTCTCCCATTCCGTGGGCTGCCTCTTAGTTTTTTGGACTGTTTCCTTGGATGTGCAGAAGCTTTTTATCTTGATGAAGTCCCACAAGGTCATTTTTTCTTTTGTTTCTCTTGCCTTTGGAGATGTGTCATGAAAAACGTTGCTGTGGTCGATGTTGTAGAGGTTGCAGCCTATGCTCTCCTCTAGGATTTTGATGGATTCCTGTCTCACATCGAGGTCTTTCATCCACTTGGAGTTTATCTTTGTGTATGGTGTGAGATAGTGGTCAAATTTCATTCTTCTGCGTGTAGCTGTCCAATTTTCCCAACACCATTTATTGAAGAGACTGCCTTTTTTTCCACCGGTTGTTTTTTCCTGCTTTATCAAAGATTAGTTGCCCAAAGCCGAGGGTCCATTTCTGGGTTCTCTATTCTGTTCCACTGGTCTATGTGTCTGTTTTTGTGCCAGTACCATGCTGTCTTTGTGATCACAGCTTTGTAGTACAGCTTGAAATCCGGCATTGTGATGCCCCCAGCTTTGTTTTTCCTTCTCAACAATTCCTTGGCGATTCGGGGCCTTTTCTTGTTCCACACAAATTTAAGGGCTGTTTGTTCCAGTTCTTTGAAAAATGTCCTTGGTATTTTGATCAGGATAGCACTGAAAGTGTAGATTGCTCTGGGTAGCATGGACATTTTAATTTGTTGATTCTTCCGATCCATGAACGCGGTATATTTTTCCATCTTTTTGATTCTTCTTCAGTATCTTTCTAGAGTGATTTATAGTTTCTAGAATATAGGTCCTTTACGTCTCTGGTTAAGTTAATTCCAATATAATGTATTATTCTTGGTGCTATTGTAAATGGAATGGATTCCCTAATTTCTCTTTCTTCAGTCTCATTATTCGTGTATAGAAATGCAATTGATTTCTGAGGATGGATCTTGTATCCTGCCACATTGCTGAATTGCTCTATAACTTCTAATAGTTTGGGGGTGGATTCTTTTGGGTTTTCCATATAGAGTATCATGTCATCTGTGAAGAGAGACAGTTTGACTTCTTCTCTGCCTTTTTGGATACCTTTTATCCCTTTTTGTTGTCTGATTGCTGTTGCAAGGACTTCTAGTACTATGTTGAATAGTAATGGCGAGACTGGGCATCCTTGTCGTGTTCCTGATCTTGAGGGAAAGGCTTCCAGCTTTTCTGCATTCAGAATGATATTTGCTGTAGGCTTTTCATAGATGGTTTTTATGAGATTGTGGAATGTACCCTCTATCCCTACACTCTGAAGGGTTTTAATGAGGAAAGGATGCTGTATTTTCCAATGCTTTTTCTGCATCTACTGAGAGGATCAAATGATTTCTGGCTCTTTTCTTTTTGATAAAATCTACGACACTGATAGATTTGCAAATGTTGAACCACACTTTCATCCCAGGGATGAATCCCCATTGGTCATGATAGATAATCCTTTTAATGTACTGTTGTATTCTATTAGCAAGGATCTTGTTGAGAATTTTGGTGTCCATATTCATTAGGGAAATCGGTAATTCTCCTTTTTGATGGGGTCTTTGCCTGGTTTGGGCATCAAGTAATATTGGCCTCACACAATGAGTTTGGTAGCTTTCCTTCTGTCTATTTTTTGAAATAGCTTTAGGAGCATAGGTATTATTTCTTCTTTGAATGTTTGGTCAAATTCCCCGGGAAATCCGTTAGGCCCTGGCGTTTTGTCTTTTGGAAGGTTTTTTTTTTTTTTTAAGATTTTATTTATTTATTCGTCAGAGACAGAGACAGCCAGCGAGAGAGGGAACACAAGCAGGGGGAGTGGGAGAGGAAGAAGCAGGCTCATAGCGGGAGATCCTGATGTGGGGCTCGATCCCACAACGCCGGGATCACGCCCTGAGCTGAAGGCAGACGCTTAACCGCTGTGCCACCCAGGCGCCCCTTTTGGAAGGTTTTTAATCACTGTTTCAAACTCTTCATAATGAATTGGTCTGTTTAAAAAATCAATTTCTTCTTCTTTCAGTCTTGGTAGTTTATATAGGTTTCTAGCTAGGCTCCATCTCTTCCAGATTGCTTAATTTTTTGGCATAAAGCTGTTGATAAATGTTTCTAATAATCCTTCCAATTTTATTGGTGTTGGTTGTGACCTCTCCCTTATCATTGATAATTTTATTAATATGGGTCCTTTCTCTATTCTTTTGGATAAGTCTTGCCAGTGTTTTGTCAATTTTATTTATTCTTTCAAAGAACCAGCTTCTAGTTCTGTTAATCTGCTCTACTGTGCTCCTGGTTTCTAATTCATTGATCTCTGCTCTAATCTTGATCAACTGCTTTCTTGTGCGTGGATTAGGCCTGTCCCTCTGTTGCTGTTCCAGCTTCTTGAGGTGAGAATATAAAAACTGCATTTTAGATTTTTCTATTCTTTTGAGTGAGGTGTGGATGGCTATGTTTTCCCCTTAGGACTGTCTTTGCAGTGTCCCATAGGTTTTGGACCATTGTGTTTTCATTCTCATTGGTCTCCATAAATTGTTTAAATTGATTTTTGATTTCCTGGTTTATCCAATCATTCTGGAGCAGGATGGTTCTTAGTTTCCAAGTGTTTGAGTTTCTTCCAAATTTTTCCTTGTGGTTGAGTTCCAATTTCAAAGCATTGTGGTCTGAGAATATGCAGGGAATAATTTCAGTCCTTTGGTATCGGTTGAGACCTGTTTTGTGACCCAGAATATGATCTATTCTTGAGAATGTTCCATGGGCATTAGAATAGAATGAGTATTCTTTGGTTCTGGGGTGTAGTGTTCTATATATATCTATGAGGTCCAACTCGTCCAGTGTGGCATTCAAAGCTCTTGTTTCTTTGTTGATTTTCTGCTTAGGTGATCTATCTCTTGCTGATGATAGAGTGTTGAGGTCCCCTACTATTAACATATTTTTCTCTATTTGTCTCTTTATTCTGGTTAAGAGTTGGCTTGTGTATCTTGATGCTCCCCTGTTCGGGGCATATAAATTTATAATTGTCATATCCACTTGTTGGATACATCCTTTAAGAATAATATAGTGCCCTTCTATGTCTCTAACTATAGTCTTTAGTTTAAAATCCAATCTGTCTGATATGAGAATTGCTACCCCAGCTTTCTTTTGAGGTCCACTGGCATGAAAAATGGTTTTCCATCCCTTTACTTTCAGTCTGGATGTATCTTTAGATTCAAAATGAGTCTCTTGTAGACAGCAAATGGGTGGGTCATGTCTTTTTATCCAATCTGCAACCCTGTGTCATTTATGGGAGCATTTAGGCCATTTACATTGAGACTGATTATTGAGAGTTATGATTTTAATGATGCCATGTTGCCAGTAAAGTCTTTGTTTCTATAGATTGTTACTTTTTGTTCTGTATCACTCTTGGGGCCTTTTTACTTTTATAGAATGCCCCTTAATATTCCTGTAGGCCTGGTTTCGTGGTTATGAAATTGTTCAGTGACTGGCGATTCTGGAAGGTCTTTATCTCTCCATCCATTCTGAATTGCAGCCTTGCTGGATAAAGGATCCTTGGCTGCATGTTTTTCTCTGAAAGGGCTTTAACAATGGCCCCCCCCAACCGTTTCTCTCATTCCAGGTCTGTGTAGACAGGTCTGACGTAATTGTGAAATCTTTGCCTTTGTACGTGAGAAAATTCTTTGCCCTGGCTCCTTTCAATACTGTATCCTTGGATCTAAGATTTGCAAATTGCACTATGACAAGACGTGGCATAGGTTTGTCATGGTTGAGCTTGGGAGGGGTCCTCACGGCCTCTTGTTCACGAATGCTTGTTTCCTTTGCTAGATTAAGGAAGTTATCAGCTACAATTTGTTCAAATATCTCTTCTAGACCTCTGTTTTTCTCCACCTCCTCGGGGATGCCGATGATTCTGACATTGGAATGTTTCATTGAGTCAGTAATCTCCCGTAACCTACATTCTTGAGATTGGATATTTTTGAGCCAAGTTTCTATTTTAGCTTTCTCTTCTACTAACCCATCCTCCAATTTGCCGATACGTCTTCTGCCTCATTCACCCTGGCCATCAGAGCATCTAGTTTTGACTGCATTTGATTCATAGAATTTTTAATTTCTGCCAGATTCGCTCTCATTTCCGCCCTTAGAGATTCTATATTCTTGTTTATATTTTCATTAATATTTTTTCAAGTCTTCACATCACCTTGACCATTGTTACTCTGAACTCCATTTTTAATAATTTGGCTATATCCATATCCATTAGTTCTGTGGCAGAGGCCACAGACTCATTGTCTTTTCTTTGCTGGGGGGATTTCTCCATCTCATTATTCTGATGAGGAGAGGTTGCGGGATTGTCCAGAGCCCAAATTATTGACCAGGACCCAGACAGTGTGCACTTGTTTTATCGGGACCTTAGGGATGTGGGCTTCTTGATTTTTCAGCCTGCCTTCTGGGGGAGGGGCCTGCAGTGCTGATACTCAGGCAACCCTATTTGGGTAGAGTCTCCGTGTCCCCTGCGATGGGGGATGGGGATGGGCACACTGTAAGCCGGTATTTCTAGGCTTTTGTTCTGTGGCAGATTTCCCTGGCGGTTTGCTGTGCCTCTTCTGAGAGTCAGAGCATCAGTGGCCGAATCTCAGCCTCTGTCTCAGAACAGAGGGATCACAGACCGTTCTCCACTGGGCCCCTCTGGCCACTTTATCTCTGTTTCTGTTGGTGCTGCTCAACCCTGCAGCATCCCGGGATGTGGGCCCCTCACCCGGCGTCCCAGCCCTCACTTCCAGGGCTGGCCCATCTCTGTCATTTGTGTTTCTAACACCACCAGCCACCAGCCACCCCCATGCGCTCGGGAGCTCCATTTCAGTGTGGTTCACGCCCACTCCGGAGGTCCGGTTTTCAGACTGGTTGCTCACGTTCCCCGGCTCAGGGTCTCAGTCTGCTCTCTCTCGGGTACCGGTCCGCGAGTCCTCCCATTCCCCAGTGCAGATGGCTACTGCTTCCCAGTGCCCAAACACCATGGCTCCATCCCCCTTCCGTTTATCTTCCGATATCTGTGTGCGGTTTCAGGGCTCCCCGCTTCGTACCTCAATACTCATCGCTGGAGATGTTCATTTGTAGAGATCCAGATGTGTTTTCCTGCATTTCAGACTGATTCCATGGATGTTCAGGATGGTCTGGTACCTTTCCAGCTCGACTCAGGGGACCAGCTGACAAAGGGGACCCCTACTCCTCGCCATCTTAACTCCTCCCTCTGAACTGGAAGTTAAAACAATGATTATATTGATACTGTCTGGGCTTGAAAAAAGCGTACAGGACACTAGAGAATCCCTTACTATAGAAATAAAAGAACTAAAATCTAATCAGGCTGAAATTAAAACTGATATTACTGAGATGCAGTCAATAACAGAGGCTTTAACAGCAAGGATAAATGAGGCAGAAGAGAGAGTCAGTGATATAGAGAGCAAATGATGAAAAATGAAAAAGCTGAAAAAAGGAGAGAAAAACAACTACTGGATCACAAAGTGAGACTTCAAGAAAGCAGTGATTCCATAAAGCAAAATAATATTCAAATAATAGGAGTCCCAGAAAATGAAGAGAGAGGGGGCAGAATGTTTATTTGAACAAATTATAACTGAGAACTTCCTTAATCTGGGAAAGGAAACAAGCATTCAAGTCCAGAAAGCACAGAGAACACCCACCCTCAAAATCAGTAAAAATAGGTCAACCCCTTGACATATAATAGCGAAGCTTGTAAGTTTCCGTGATAAAGAGAAAATCCTGAAAGAAGCTGGGGACAAGAGGTCCTTAACCTACAAGGGTAGACTCATAAGGCTGGATGCAGACCCGTCCACAGTGACCTGGCAGGCCAGAAAAGACTGGAATGATATATTCACTGAGCGAAATGGGAAAAATATGCTGCCAAGAATACTTTATCCATTAAGGCTGCCATTCAGAATGGAAGGAGAGACAAAGAGTTTCCAGGAGAAAGAAAAACGAAACACATTTGTGAGCACTAAATCAGCCCTGCAAGAAACATTAAAGGGGATTCTTTGAGTGAAGAGAGAGCCCAAAAGTAAGATAGACCAGAGTGAATAGAGACAATCTACAGGAACAATGACTTTATTACAGGTAATGCAACAGCACTAAATTCATATCTTTCAATAATTACTCTGAATGTAAATGGGGTAAATGCTCTAATCAAAAGACATGAGGTACCTGAATGGATTTTTTAAAAAAGACCCATAAATATGCTGTCTACAGGAGACTTATTTTAGACCCAAAGACACTTCCAGATTGAACGTGAGAGGGTGGAGAACGATTTATCATGCTAATGGACATCAAAAGAAGCTGGAATAGCAATCCTTATCTCAGACAAATTAGATTTTAAGCCAAAGACTATAGTAAGAGTTGAAGTACACTATATCATAATAAAGGGGTCTGTCCAACAAGAAGATCTAACAATTGTAAATATGTATACTCCTAAATTGCGAGCAACCAATTATATAAACCAATTAATAACCAAATTAAAGAAATGCAATGATAATAATACAATAATAGTAGGAGATTTTAATACCCCACTCACAGCAATGGACAGATCATCTAAGCAGAAGATCTACAAGGAAACAAGGGCTTTGAATGACACAATGGACCAGATGGACTTAACAGTCATATTTAGAGAATTTCATCCTAAAGCAACAGAATACACATTCTTCTCAAGTGTACATGGAACATCCTCCAGAATAGATCACTTACTGCATCACAAATCAGGTCTCAGCTGGTCCCAAAAGATTGCAATTATTCCATTCATATTCAAACTACAACACTTTATTTTTTTAATAATAATTTTTATTATGTTATGTTAGTTACCATACAGTACATCCCAAGTTTTTGATCAAACTACAGCACTTTAAAACTTGAACTCAATTACAAGGGAAAATTTGGAAGGAATACAAATACATGGAGGTTAAAGAGCATCCTAGTAAGGAATGAGTGGGTCAACTAGGAAATTAAATAAGATTTTAAAAATTCATGAAAACAAATGAAAATGAAAACACCACAGTTCAGAACCTTTGGGATGCAGCAATGGTGGTCCTAAAAGGGAAGTACGTAACAATATAGGCCTTTCTCAAGAAACAAGAAAAATCTCAAATACACAATCTAACCTTACATCTAAAGGAGGTGGACAAAGAATAGCAAATAAAGGCTAAATACAGCAGGAGAAAAGAAATAATAAAGATTAGAACAGAAATCAGTGACATAGAAATAAAAAAAACAAACAAACAATGGAACAGATCACTGAAGCTAGGAGCTGGTTCTTTGAAACAATTTACAAGATCAGTAAACCCCTAGCCAGACTTATCAAAAAGAAAAGAAAAAGGAATCAATAAAATCAATAAAATCATGAATGTAAAAAGAGAGATCAGAGCTAATACCAAAGAAACACAAACAGTTTTAAGAGAATATTATGAGGAAGTATATTGGCACAAATTAGACAATCTGCAAAAAATGGACACATTTTTATAAACTACCAAAACTGACACAGGAAGAAACAGAAAACCTGAACAGACCTATATCAGCAAAGAAATTGAATAAGTAATCAAAAATCTCACAACAAACAAGAATCCAGAGCCAGATGGCCTCCCAGAAGAATTCTACCAAACATTTAAAGAATTCATACCTATTCTTCTGAAACCGTTTAAAAAAATAGAAATGGAAGGAAAGCTTCCAAACTCATTTTATGAAGCCAACATTACCTTGATCCCAAAACCAGAAAGACCCTCACCAGATAGGAGAATTACAGACCAAATCTCTGATGAAGATGGATGCAAAAAATTCTCACCAAGATACTAGCTAATAAGATCCAACAGATAAAAAAAAGTATTCACCACGACCAAGTGGGATTTATTCCTGGGCTGCAAGGGTTGTTCAACAACCACAAATCAATCAATGTGATATACCACATTAATAAAAGAAAGGACAAGAAACATATGATCTTCTCAATAGATGCAGAAAAGCATTTGACAAAATACAGCATCTGTTCTTGATAAAAACTCTCTGCTGTTTAGGGATAGAAGGAACATAGCTCAATACCCTAAAAGCCCTATATGAAAAACCCACAGTGAATATCATTCTCAAGAGGGGAAAACTAAGCTTTGCCCCTAAGGTAAGGAACACAACAGGGATGTCTACTCTCACCACTGGTGTTCAATGTAGTACTGGAAGTCCTAGCCTCTACAATCAGACAACAAAAAGAAATAGAGGGCATCCAGTCAACAAAGAAGTCAAACTTTAACTTTAACATCTTTGCAGATGACATGATACTCTATGTAGAAAAGCTGAAGACTCATCCCAAAAATTGCTATAGAATTGATATAGGAATTTAGCAAAGTTGCAGGATATAAAATCAACAAACAGAAGTCTGTTGCATTTCTATACACCAACAATGAAGCATCAGAAAGAGAAATCAAGGCATCGGTTCTATTTGCAATCTCACCAAAAGCAATGATACCTAGGAATAATCCTAACTAAAGAGGTAAAGGATCCATACTCTGAAAATTATAGAACACTTAAGAAAGGAATTGAAGAGGACACAAAGAAATGGAAAGCATTCCATGCTCATGGATTGGAAGAACAAGCATTGTTAAAATGTCTATGCTACCCAAAGCAATCTACACATTTATTGCAATCCCTATCAAAATACCACCAGCATTTTTCACAGAGCTGGAACAAAGAATCCTAAAATTTGTAGGAACCAGAAAAGACTCCAAATAGCTAAAAGAATGTCAAAAAAGAAAGCCAAAGCTGGAGACATCACAATTCTGGGCTTCAAGCTGTATTACAAAGCTGTAGTCATCAAGACAGTATAGTACTGGCATAAAAACAGACTAATAGATCAATGGAACAGAATAGAGAACCCAGAAATGGACCCTCAACTCTATGGTCAACTAATCTTTAACAAAGCAAGAAAGACTATCCAGTGGAAAAAAGACAGTCTCTTCAACAAATATTGTTGGGAAAACCGGACAGCCACAGGCAGAAGAATGAAACTGGACCACTGTCTTACAGCATACACAAAAATAAACTCAAAATAGATGAAAGACCTAAATGTGATACAGGAGTCCATCAAAATCCTAGAGAAGAACACAGGCAGTAACCTCTTTGACCTCGGTCACAGCAACTTCTTTCTAGACACATCTCCAAAGGCAAGGGAAACAAAAGCAAAAATGAACTACTGGGACTTCACCAAAATAAAAACCTTTTGCATAGCAAAAGAAACAGCCAACAAAACTAAAAGGCAACCTATGGAATGTTAGAATATATTTGCAAATATTTTGTCAGATAAAGGGCTAGTATTCAAAATATATAAAGAACTTATCAACCTCAACACCCAAAAAACAAAAAAAATCCAGTCAAGAAATGGGCAGAAGACATGAAAACACATTTCTCCAAAGAAGACATACAAATGGCTAACAGACATATGAAGAATGCTCAACATCACTCAGCATCAGGGAAATCAAAACTGCAATGAGATACCACCTCACACCAGTCAGAATGGCTAAAATCAACAATTCAGGAAACAACAGATGTTGGCAAGGATGTGGAGAAAGGGGAACCCTCTTACGTTATTGGTGGGATGCAAACTGGTGCAGCCACTCTGGAAAACAGTACAGAGGTTCCTCATAACATTAAAAATTGAACTACCCTATGACCCAGCAATTGCACTACTAGGTATTTATCCAAAACATACAAATATAGTGAATCGAAGGGGCACATGCACCCCAATGTTTATAGCCACTGTGTCCACAAAAGCCAAAATGTGGAAAGAGCCCAGATGTCCAATAACAGATGACTAGATAAAGAAGATGTAGTGTATATATATAAATCAAATGTTGCTTAACCATCAAAAGAATGAAATCTTGACAGTTGAAACAATGTGGATGGAACTAGAGGGTATTATGCTAAATGAAAGAAGTCAGTCAGAGAAAGACTGATATCAGATGACTTCACTGATATGTGGATTTTAAGAAACAAAACAGATGAACATAGGAGAGGGGAAGGGAAAGTAAAATAAGATAAAAACAGAGAGGGAGGCAAATCGTAGGAGACTCTATGGTTAAGAGGACAAACTGCGGGTTGCTGAAAGGGAGGTGGGTGGGGGGATGGGCTAAATGAGTGATGGGTTTTAAGGAGAGCACTTTTTGGGGTGAGCACTGGGTGTTATATGTGGGTGATGGATCAACTAGATTTTACTCCTGAAATGGGAACTGCATCTTATAAGTTTTGGTATGATGTGTTTTCATTTTCATTTGTTTCAAGATATTTTCTAATTTCTCTCTTTTTAAGAGATTCATTTATTTATCTTAGAGAGAGAGAGTACGAGCGGATGGGGCAGAGGGAGAGGGAAAGAGAATCTGAAGCCAACTCTGCACTGAGTGCAGAGCCCAATGCGGGGCTCAATCCCGGGACCCTGATTTCATGACCTGAACTGAAACCAAGAGTTGGATGCCCAACCAACTGTACCACCCAGGTGTCCCTCTAATTTCTCTTCTGATTTCTTCTTTGACTCATTGGTATTTGAGTGTATTTTTTATTTTCATATATTTGTGCATTTTTCCATTTTCCTTCTGCTATTTTTTTTTCAGGGAGTGGGCTTGGTACAGTATACTTTATTGATGGTACATGACAATGTAGGGCTCCCCAATCCCTTCTCTTTCTTCAGAGGGTCTGGGATGGAAACAGTGTAGGGCTCAGGAGATTCTCAGTGTGTTGGGGGATGAGCTGGGATCAGGACTCCCCAGCAGCTGAGGGCCTCTCTCTTCCTCTTGCTTTCGGTAGGGCAGGTGGTCCAGGGGGCTCTTACTCCTTAGAGGCCATGTGGATCATAAGGTCTACCACCCATTTGCTGTAGCCAAATTCATTGTCATACCAGGAAATGAGCTTGACACAGTAGTCATCAAGAGCAATGCCAGCCCTGGCACTGAAATTGGAAGAGTGGGTGTCACTGTTGAAGTTTCAGGAGACACCCAGGTCTTCAGTGTAGCCCAGGATGCCCTTGAGGGGGCCCTCTTCACCACCTTTCTGATGTCATCATATCTGGCAGCTTTCTCCAGGCAGCTGGTCAGATCCATGACCAACACATTGAGTGTGGGGACACAGAAGGCCATGCCATTAAGCTTCCCATTCAGTTCAGGGATGACTTTGTCTATAGCCTTGGCAGTGCCAGTAGAAGCAGGGATGATTTTCTATACAGGCCCTCAGCCATCATGCCACAGCTTCCCAGAGGAGCCATCCATGGTCTTTGGGTGGGAATGATGGCATGGACTATGGTTATGAGTCCTTCCAAGATGCCAAAGTTGTCATGGATGACCTTGGCCAGAAAGGTCAAATAGTTGGTGGTGCAGGAGGCATTGTGGGCAATCTTGAGGAAGTTGTCATACTTATGGTTCACATCCATCACAAACATGAAGACATCAGGAGAACGGGCAGAGATGATGACCCTCTTGGCCCTACCCTTCAAGTGAGCCCCAGACTTCTCCATGGTGGTGAAGACCCCAATGGACTCCACAACATGGTCAGCACCAGCATCACCCCATTTGATGTTGGCAGGATCTCGCTCCTAGAAGACGGAGATGGGCTTTCCATTGACAATAAATTTCCCATTCTCAGTCTTAACCATGCTGTTGAATTTGCAGTGGGTGGAATCATACTGGAACATAAAGATCATGTAATTGAGGTCAATGAAGGGATCATCGATGGTGACACTTTGCCAGATTTAAAAGCATCCCTGGTGAACAGGTGCCCAATATGGCCAAATCCGTTTACCATCGTGTGTCAGGGACATGGCTGGCACTGCACCAGAATATGCCACTATGTGTTGACCAGGGAGGAGCAGAGAGCTCCTTCGGCAGTTGATTTCTAGTTTCATCATTATCAAAAAAGATGTTTTGTATGATTGCAATCTTTTACAATTTCTAAAGACTTGTTTTGTAGCCTAACATGTGGTCTATTCTGGAGAATGTCCCTATGCACTTAAGAAGAATGCATATTCTGCTGTTGTTGATTAATGCTCTGTATATTTCTTTTAGGTTGGATTGACTCAAAAAAACTTATTACAAAGCTATAGTGATCACAACATACAGTAATCATGACAATGTGGTACTGTCATAAAGACAGACTCATAGACCAATGAAATGGAATAGAAAGCTCGTAAAGAAACACTCACATAAATGGCCAAATGATTTTTTTAAAAGATTTTATTTATTCACTTGACACAGAGAGAGACAGCCAGCGAGAGAGGGAACACAAGCAGGGAGAGTGGGAGAGGAAGAAGCAGGCTCCCAGCGGAGGAGCCTGTTGTGGGGCTTGATCCCAGAAAGCCGGGATCACGCCCTGAGCTGAAGGCAGATGCTTAACGACCGAGCCACCTAGGCGCCCCAAATGATTTTTGACCAAATAAAGAAATAGAATACTTGAACAATATGTCCTTAACATATTAATAATAGTTTTTAAAAATCCTATTCTGATAATTCCAACATCCCTGCCATATCTGAGTCTGGTTCTTTTGCTTGCTCTCTCTCTTTAAACTGTTTTTTGCCCGTTAGTACGCTTGTAATTTTTGTTGAAATACATATATAATGTACGGGCGATGCTGGTATGCTGGCTCCAGGGACCCAGAGGGAGTCCTGCAGGACCAGCCAGGAGGGCTGCACATATGGAAATCAAACTCGAATTAGCAGGAGGTGAAAGCAGCGTTTATTGGAGATACAGAGGGAGTGCAGATATGATAGAGTGTCTGGGAGACTCAGAAAGGAGAGGAGGGAGTCTTGTCTTTGGAGTCTGGCGGTCTTTACTGAGGACAGTGGTCTGGTGTCCAGGTCCTCTTAGGCATCCAGGAACGGATTAGAACAAAGATGAGGGCCCAGGTGTTATTCTTTGGAGCCAGGGGTCTTAGCGTTGTGATGTCTAGCTCTGGTGGTCTGAAATACACATATGATCATTTCATCCAGTCATTCTCACCTGGTCCTTCCTTAGATGTTATCTGTTCTAGAGAAATCATTAATTCCTTGTCCCTTACAAGGAGGACATATGCTATTTGCATTACAGGGCATATGTCAAGTGGGGTGGAGGTGCAGGTCCTAGCAAGAATAGAAGCAGGAAAAGGAGAAAAAGCAGATTTTTATGGAGCCCTTCAGTTTATTTTACTGGGTTAGAGGATCTGTGGTAAATAGACCTCTATCAATATGGCGTTAAGATGTAGGGGGAGGATAAACATTCCGTAGTTCATGAAATCATGATTAGTTCTGTTTTCTAGTGAGCCAGTGCCCTTGGGCTGTGAACTTCACAAGTATATCTCAGTTTTTCCACTCCTTTAGGCAGGACAGGATGGCTAGAGGGGCTGGCATTGAGCATTTTCCTTCATGCAGGTTGGTTATGTTTTGATAAAAGCTGGATGAGTTGGGGTTTGTTGAAATAGTTCTTTTAAGGGCAGGCTTTGTTAAGTACATAATGCTCTGGCATATTTCAAAATGGTTCTTTTTTTCCTCTACCTGCTGGAAGCACAAGGTGATTCTCCATTCTTCACTATGAGAACCTGGTAAGGCTCCTGGAGATAAAAATCACAAAATAGTGGGCACACCCTCTAAGACAGGGTCCCTCCTGGTGTTTTTTCATCTTAGGCTTGTCTACACCGAGCCTCCAGCAGTTCATCAGTTTCAGCTTAGGTTTCCCTACCCTGATACTGGTTCACCCAGAGGCTTCTGCTCATGGGTTTCTCTACGTAAGTTCTGATTCTTTGTATCTACCTGTCTTGTCTCTCTGATTTATAAGTTAGCTGTTTGCCCTGTGACCTTACTTCTTTAATGGATCTCAGAAGAGTTGTTGATTTTCAGTTCCTTTAGCTTTTTACTTGTTAGGACAGAGTAACAACTTTCATGCTCCCGATATGCTAGAGAAATCCTGAAACTGGATTTCTGGAATTTCTATCTTTGTTGATATTCTCATTTCGTTCATATATCAACATACCAAATTATGTTCATATTTTGTTTTCCTGATTTCCTTTAGTTCTCTATGTGTGTTCTAATTTAGCTAATTGAACATATTTAAGGCAGTTGTTTCAAAGTCTTTGTCAAGTAAGTCTGAAATCTGTGTTTTTTTAGGGTTTCTGGAGATCTATTTTGTTCCTTTGAATGGGTCATGTTTTCCCTGCTTCTTTGTATGTACTGTGATATTCTGTTGAAAACTGGACATTTGAAAAAACAGACACCTCTCCCGGTTTTTGCAGGCTGATCCCATGCAGGGGAAGACATTCATTAATCATTGCAGAGTGAAGGTTTAAGGTCTTTTTTTTGTTTGTTTGTTATTGTTCTTGGGCCTGTGTGTATGCATTTTGTTTGTTTGTTTGCTTTGTTTTTCTAATTCCCTGTATACATAGCTGCTTTTTTATTTTATTTTGTTTTATTTATTTATTTATTAAAGATTTTATTTATTTAATTGACAGAGAGAGAGACAGCCAGAGAGAGGGAACACAAGCAGGGGGAGTGGGAGAGGAAGAAGCAGGCTCCCAGCAGAGGAGCCTGATGTGGGGCTCGATCCCATAACGCCGGGATCACGCCCTGAGCCGAAGGCAGATGCTTAACGACTGAGCCACCCAGGCGCCCCAATAGCTGCTTTTTAAAAGTCTTATTTCCCTAAGAGTCTCTCCCTGCTTCTTCTCAGGGCTTTAGATGTTCTGTTGTATTCCTCTGCCCATAATTAATCTCTTGTCCCCAGGTACCCATAAGTCTGAAATTCCTTGCAGCTCTCCACCGTGCTCTGGCATCCACCACTGCTTTCATCAGCCTCCAACCTGATATCCAAACTAATCCACCATTCCTGTCACCATTCTGAGCCAGGCAAGACAAAAACCAGTCCCCCCAATAACCCCTGACAAGTCAGAACATTGCAGACAACTCCTACTTTTTTCCTTTCACCCTAAGGGAGGGACCAGAAATTGAGCGGCTTCCTCCTAAATCTATGTCAGGAAGGAAGTAGGCAAGGGTGATCAAAAATGCCATGAAATTTTTGTTTGGAATGTTTTGAGTGCAACTTTTTCTTGATTGTATATTTGTTTGTTGCTACAGATTCTTTTCTTTCTTTTCTTTTCTTTTTTTTTTTTTTTGAGAGAGTGCAGAGAGAGAGTGCGGGGAGGGGCAGAAGGAGAGGGAGAGAGAGAATGTGTGTGTGTGTGTGTGTGTGTGTGTGTGTGTGTTTAAAGATTTTATTTATTTGACAGAGAGCTTATATACATATAACAGCTTGTTATTTGTTACTGCTTATCCTGTGTGCTTTTTGCTTCTTTGCTGCCTTCTTTGGATAGAGTATATCTCAGCATTCTATTTTATTTCCTCTTTTGGATTTTCAGCTATGCCTCTTAGTTTTTACTAGTTGTTTTAAGAATTACAATATTTTTAAAATATCACAGTGCACCTTGAATTTGTATTCTATCACTTCACCTACAGTGTAAAACAAAACAAAACAAAAACCTTTGGAATCTAACTTTGAGACTCAGCCCTGGGCAGATAGAAACAGCAATCTGATTGACAATGTGTGGGCTGGGAACCAGAAAGTCACTCAAAGCGCATGTTTTGTAGAAGTGTGGGGGACCTCCAGGAACTTCTGAAAAAACGTTCTCTGAATATTTAGACAACTGGTAGATTCTGGTCTAGTCAGGATTCATTTGCTGTGACTAGCAAACGTCTTGTGGTTTTCATAGGCTAGTGGCCAGATTAGAATACTTGATGCCCATCATTATTTCTCCATTAGAACCAGATTGCGGGTGGATGAGTGAAGAGAGGGAAGTCGGTAGGTGGGGGTCGGTGAGGAGTTTAGGGCAAGTTTTCTCCTAAACATGCTTGTGACAAGCTCAGACCATTCACTGTTTACATACAATTTGTCACTTAATCGGCCTCTCTCAAGATTGTTTTTGGGGACTTGTTCAAATCAAGTTTTCTCCTGTCAGCCGTTCCCACAGTCTGCACTGGGGTTTGCCCCTGGCTCAGAGGCAGATGGGGTTGTACAGATGTGATCACTGCACGGGCCCGTTGAAGTCATTTTCTTCTAGTTGGCTGGGCTCTGGCGGTGTGTACCCATCGCACCCAGTACCCCACCGCCGGCCACGCTCTGGCGTGCGGAGCGCCCGTGTGCGCACCTCCTACCTGGCAGTGGCGCCCAGTTGGCGCGCGCCGGTGCCTTTCCCCCACCCCCACCCCAAACTCTTCTGCAGCCCATCCACCCACAGCCCTGGTCCCGCGGAGCCCCGGAGCAGTGTGCGGAGCCCCGGAGCAGTGTGCGGATCCCTGTCCCTTTTCCTCCACGAGCCCGGCGGCTCCCACGGGGGGAGTCCCAGAGCAGTGCTGCCTAGCGGTCCCACGCAGAGCTGAGGTCGCCTAAGCCGGCAGGTGGCCCTTGGAGATCTCCCTAGGAAGCACCTTAGGTGGCCAGAAGAGAGCGCGGCCAGGGCCTCTCCGTCGCGTCTTTACAGCGGATAGGGATAAAGCGTGCGCTGCCCGGCAGGATTCGCGGGGCGGTGGAGGGTGCATCGCGCAAAAGAGAGAGCAGCCAGATCCGCGGCCGGAGCGCGGAGGGAGGAGCGCCGGGAGGAAGAGGCCGAGCCGGGAGAGCCCCCGCCCCGGGAGGAAGGGGAGGAGGCCGGGTGTTTCCTGGCGCATTCCCGGCCCGCCCGAGTGACTCACTCAGCCAGGAAACTCCCAGGGCCCGCCGGGGACCCCCGAGCTGCCGCCGCCGCCGCTGCCGCCGCCGACCCAGGTGAGGAAGGCTGCTGCCCCCGCCCAGCCTTGCAACCCCGGTGGGGTCCGGGCGGCCCTAGGAACCGAGTCCGGCATTGCGGCAGCGGGGCCGCACCCCGGCCCCGCGGGCGGTCGGGACTTGGTTCTCTGCCGCGCGGCCTCCCCGGCGGAGCGGCCTCCTGGGGTCGCCCCGGACCCCGCACGCCAGTTTCCGCGCCTCCGAACCCCCAGCTCCAGCGCATCTGGATATCTGCGCCCCTGAACACCGACATTCCCTGCCCCAAAGCCCTCCGGCCCCTGACCTTTGACCCCGCCCGTGCGCTCTGCATCCCGGATCCCTAGCCCCCCGCACGTGGCAGAGCTCCAGTAGGGAAGGTATACTGGTGTTTTGTAGTTATTGTTGGAAAGTAAGGCGCAGACAGCTTGGACTGATACCGTGCGACTAGACCCGAACCAGTTTTTGCTTGCTTTGTGCCCGTTTCTGAGGGAAGGAGGGAGACTCTGGCCAAGCGAAACCATTTTGCAGATTCTTGGAGCTGAGTTTTGGGCTTTGTTAGGGCGCTGGGATTGTTTCGTGGGCAGCGCTGTTCCGCATAGCCATACTGAATTGTGTATTTTAAGCCTGAAGTGCGTGCATTTAGTTTGCAGCACGTTGTGGGTGTGAGAAAAATGGTAAGAGTAATTTGGAAATGGGGGTTTAAGGAGTGTTTTTTAAGCTGGAAGAGGCGTCCAGACCATGTCCACTGTAGTGTTATGTCTGAATAGTACAGATAGCAATTGCTTATTAAACCCATTGTTGGATGATCTGTGCTTCTGTGGGCAACTGAGACTTTGGAGTGTTTCTTTTCTAGTAGTAGAGGGTGCTGTGTGCCACATTAGGCAGTTTTTGCTGCTTCTTGAGCCCAGGGGAATTTCTTGGGTTTTTTCTAATATTATTCCTTAAATGGTTCGTGGCTGAAGCAGCAGTGATACCTGGTACTGTCTATCAGAGTGCTGAGCTCGACGCTCAGTGACCAACTCAGAGTAGCTTGGTGACTGTGCCAGAAAATCCTCTCCAGGTTCACCAGCCAGAGGCTGCAGTTTCTGATTGCCATGTGCTGGTGTGCCTGGACCATTGAGGATCCCACCTATGATGTCCCTTATCCCTGAATGTCATAGTGGTTTTCCGTGTGAAGTGTAGATGTGCAGGCACGGAGATGAAAAGAAATCACTATTAGTTAAAGTGGACCACAGCAAGTATGCATTTGTAGGAATTCAATAGGAATTTGGTGCTAATGTTTGATTCCCTGCTGCCTTTTTGCCCCGCGGCAGCATCTCTGTGACAGAGGCAAACAGAATTGTGGTGGAAAACATTTCCTGTGTTAACACATATGTTTATGTGCTGATAGGTGGCTCAAAGACAAATTTTCTGTTGTTTTTTTTATGTGTGTTTATTTGGATTTATTTTTATTTTTAAATTTACATATATCAAAGTTTGGTTTTTGGTGTATGGTTATGAGTTTTGACAAATGCATAGTCATAGGACTGCCATCACAATCAAGATACCGAACAGTTCTGTCACCCCCCAGATTCCTTCAGCTTCTCTTTGTAGGCAACCCCTCCCCCCATTCGTAACTTCTAGCAACACCTGAGTTGTTCTCCATTCCTACATTTTATTTTTTCCAGAATACGTGGCCTTTGAGTGTGGCTTAGTTCACTTACCCTAATGCATTTGAGATTAATCTATTTTCTTTACCCTGAGAGGTAAAGACATAAAGTTTTGAAAAGTATACATTTAAGATGCAACCTGGGAGATTCAAATAATGTATTTCTTTAAAGATTTATATTTACTTATTTATTTATTTTAAAGATTTTATTTATTCATTTGACAGAGAGAGACAGCCAGCGAGAGAAGGAACACAAGCAGGGGGAGTGGGAGAGGAAGAAGCAGGCTCATAGCGGAGGAGCCTGATGTGGGGCTCGATCCCATAACGCCGGGATCACGCCCTGAGCTGAAGGCAGACGCTTAACGACTACACCACCCAGGCGCCCCTATTTATTTATTTTTAAGATTTTATTTATTTAGTTGACAGAGAGAGAGGCAGCCAGAGAGAGAACACAAGCAGGGGGAGTGGGAGAGGGAGAGGCAGGCTTCCCGCTGAGCAGGGAACCCCATGTGGGGCTCCATCCCAGGACCCTGGGATCATGACCCCAGCGAAGGCAGACGCTTAACGACTGAGCCACCCAGGCGCCCCAAGATTTATCCATTTATTTGAGAGAAAGAAAGCACAGGCGAGAGCAGGCTCCAGGCCCGCGTGTGTGAGTGGGGGGGGAGGGGCAAAGGGAGAGAATCTCAAGCTACTCCCCACCCAACCCGAAGCCCCTGGTTGGCTGGATCCCACCACCGGAGGTCACCACCGGAGGGGAAACCAAGAGTCCATGACTCAATTGACTGAGCCACCCAGGTGCCCCTCAAATAATACATATATATATTTTAAAGATTTTATTTATTTATTTGACAGAGAGAGAGGCAGCGAGACAGGGAACACAAGCCGGGGGAGTGGGAGAGGGAGAAGCAGGCTTCCCCGCCTAGCAGGAAGCCTGATGCCGGGCCTGATCCCAGGATACTGGGATCATGACCTGAGCTGAAAGCAGACGCTTAACGACTGAGCCACCAAGGCGCCCCTCAAATAATATTTTTAAGTCATGAGAAAAATTATAAAACACCCACTTACTAAAAAATTGAAAAGTACAGAACTATGTGTATTAAAAGTGAAATTTCCTCAGTACTTCTGTGGTACTGTATAGCCTTTTCTGTGCATACACATAGTTTTTGGGTTTTTTGTGTTCTTTTGGTACCATAAGAACATAAGAGATTATATTGCATATATCATCATACCTTCCCACTTAATGATTTTGGCTCATTTAAAGATCTTGGAGATCCTTACATGTTGGCATATACAGTATAGATACACAGATTTTCTTTCATTCTTCTTAAGATTTTATTTATTTGAGAGAGAGAGTGAGCAAGAGAGCTCGCATGCACATGAGCAGGGGGAGGGGCAGAGGGAGAGAGAGAAGCAGACTCCCCGCTGAGCAGGGGTCCCAGGACCCCAGGATCATGACCTGAGCCAAAGGCAGATGCTTAACTGATTGAGCCACCCAAGTGCCCCTCCTTCATTCTTTTTAATGGCTGTATAGTGTTCCATGGTATGGGTGTATTATAATTTATTTAATCAGCCTCTTGTTAATTGATGTTGTTCTTTCACATTTGTCACCACTGTAGTCAGTGCTTTTGTTTATATCTTTGTGCACGTACTCAAGCTTACCATTCTGGAAGTGAGTTTGGGTTAAAATAATAGCTAACATTTCTTGAGTACCTATGCTTCAGCATTGTTCTAAGCCAGGGTTATTTTTCCTGTAAAGGTCCAGATAGAGACTATTTATGCCTTTTGGGGCCATATGGTCTTTATCACAGCTACCTCATTCTACTGTTGTAACATCAAAGCAGCATAGACAATATGTGATGAGAGTGTGGCTGTGTTTTAATAAAACTTTAGTTACAGAAACTGGCAGTGTTGCTAACTCTTGCTCTGAGTACTTTACATACTAATTATTCCCACAACCATCAAAGGTAGGTGCAGTTACTGGATGAGGAAATTGACAAAGAGAAATGAAATATGTGTCCAAGGTCATATACCTGGTAAGTAGCAGAGCCAGACTTTGAATCCAGTCATCTGACTTCTATACTTCAGGTTGAAAATTAGAAAGAATCTGCCCAAAATACCTTGCCCCAAATGTTAGATCCTAGGACCCGACCCTCACACACTTACTGAATCACCTGCAGTTCTTTTAAGGCACCATGCTTGCTCAGGTACCAGTCCAGGAGCACTTGCCTCCCTACTCCCCAGTTGTCCCTCTCACTCTGTGACTGTGCTGTGGCTTTTGATTTGTGTTTCACTAGCACCACCTTATAGAGAGGTCAGCTCAGTGCTTGGAAGACAGAGACTTCAGCAGGTGAGATCAAGTTGGGTCCTGGCAAGTCTGCTGCTTTGATTGTTGATGTCTGTCTGTCCAACATTCTCTGAGGCCAAGTGGGAACATCGCTTGGCCTGCCTTTACTCATTTTCCTTCTTTGGTAACATGGGAAAAGTACCTCTTAGATTGTCATGAAGATCAAATGAGACAATATGGGAAAATACTGTAGAAGGGACAGTTGCTACCAGTGCTATGTTTTCTGAAATTTTTATATTAGAAAAATGTTTTTATAAAGGTGAAGTTTAAGTAACTAACCTGTTTAAGCTGCTTTCATTGTTTTTGCTACTAAAGTTTAGCCAGCTTTTAGCAGTCATGGGATAGTATAGATTAATTACATCTATATAATTTAAGAACTTTTTTTAAGCCAGCTCAGTAAGGACAGAAAAAGAAATAAAAGTCATAGAAGTTGGCAGGGAAAATGAAACTGTCTCTTATTTGCAGACAACGTGATAATCTATATAGAAAATCCAAGGCATCCATGAAAATGCTGTTAGGACTAGTAAATGAGATTAGCAAGGTCACAAAATACAAAGTCAACACATGCCAGCCAGTCACTCTCTATACTGGTAATGTATGATTAGAAAGTCAGATTTTAAAATACCATTTTCAGTAGCTTCAAAAAAATCAAATACTTAGATTTAAATCTAAAAACATAGGATCTGTGTCCTGAAAACAACAACATGCTGATGAGTGAAAACAAAGGTGATGTAAGTAAATGGAGAAGCACGCTATGCCCCGGGGTTGGAACACTCAACATAGTAGAGGTGTCAGTTCTCTCCAAATTGATCTATATACTTAACACAATTCCAATCAAATATCTCAGCAAAAAAAAATTTTAAACAACTTTATTGAGGTATAATGTACAAAATTCACCTACTTTAACCATGCAGCGATTTATAGTACATTTACGGGGTTGTACAGCCATCACCATCATCCAGTTTTAGAACATACTTATCACCCCAGTAAGATTCCATATGACCCAATAGGTAATCCCCATTTCTGACCCTACTCTAGCTAATCACTAATTTATTTTCTGCCTTCTATAGAGTTGCCTTTTCTGATCATTTAACATAAAGGAAAGTACACGTACAATTTGTAGTCTTTATGTGTGGCTTCTCATTCCAGAGTTCATTTCTGTTGTGGCATGTATCAGTATTTCATTCTTTTTTGGTACATTGTATTACATTGTATGGATAAATCACGTTTTGTTTATCCATTTGCCAGATGATGAACTATTGGTAGTTTTCATTTTTTGCCTGTTAGGAATATTGCTGGTGTAAAGACTCATGTGCAAGTCTTTATGTGGATATATGATTTATTTTCTTTCAGGTAGAAACCTAGTAGTGTTATTTCTGGGTCACAAAAAAATTTATGTTTAATTAAAAACAATTTTTTTAAAAGATTTATTTATTTACTTGAGAGAAAAAGCACACGAGTGGAGGGAGGGGCAGAGGGAGAGAGAGAATCTCAAGCAGACCCCTCGCTGAGTGCAGAGCCTGATGCCAGGCTCGATCTCATGACCCACGAGATCATGACCTGAGCTGAAATCAAGAGTTGGGTGGATGCTCATCCGACTGAGCCGCCAGGTACCCCTATGTGTAATTTTTAAAAGAAACCTCAACAGGGTGTTTTTATAAATAAAAGACAAGCTGATTTTAAACTTTATATGAAGGGGGAAATAAACTAGAATAGCTTTAAAAATGTTTAAACACAAAAATAAATTGGAGGAATCACCCTACCTGATTTTATTTTACTAAGGAAAATGTACTTGAAAAGCGTACAGTTTAGGAGAATTTTAAGTACGTTTACATTGTTGTGCAACCATTAACCACCATTCATCTCCAGAACGTCTTCATCATCCCAAACCGAAATTCTGTGCCCTTTAAACAAAACGTGCCCATTTGTATATTTCCCCAGCACCTGGCAACCACCATTCTACTTTCTATGAACTTGACTATTCCAGATATCTATATAAGTGCAGTTGTACAATATTTGTCCTTTTGTTTCTGGCTTATTTCATTTAGTATGTCTGCAAGGTCATCCATTTGTGTCATGTATCAGAATTTAATTCCTTTTTAAGGTTGAATAATATTCCATTATATGTATATATTGTATTTCTTTGTCCATTCATCTGTTGATGGACATTTGGGTTGTTCCCACCTTTTGCTCTATGGACGTGGGTATACAGATACCTCTTTCAGATCCTGTTTTCAGTTCTTCTGGGTATATACCCAGAAGTGGAATTGCTGGATCATATGGTAATTCAGTGTTTAGTTTTTGTTGTTGTTGTTTAGGAATTGCCATACTGTTTTCCACAGCAACTGTACCAGCATTCCCAAGTTTCTTCACACCCTTACCAACACTTTTTTCTGGTTGTTGGTTTTTTGGTTTTGATAATAGCCATCCTAATGGGTGTGAAATGGTATTGCATTCTGGTTTTGATTTGCATTTTCCTAATGATTAGTAATGTTGAACATCTTTTCCTGTACTTAATTGCCATTCATATATCTTTGGAAAAAGGTCTGTTCAAGTCCTTTGTACATTTTTAAATCATGTTATTTGTCTTTTTGCTGTTGAGTTACAGGAATTCTTTATATATTTTGGATATCAGTCTCTCATCAAATACATGATTGGAGGATAGTTTCTCCCATTCTGCAAGTTGTCTTTTCACTCA
Source organism: Ursus maritimus (assembly GCF_017311325.1). Classification (NCBI taxonomy): domain Eukaryota; kingdom Metazoa; phylum Chordata; class Mammalia; order Carnivora; family Ursidae; genus Ursus; species Ursus maritimus. The sequence continues at coordinate 59,309 of NW_024425230.1, forward strand.
TTGACACCATCCTTGGGTGGGTGTACTAGGTTTTAATTTTCCTGTCTAGTTTATCTATTTTTGTCTTTGTTGCCAGTGTTTAGTGACATATATAAGAAATTGTTGCCAAATCCAGTGCTATGAAGCTTTTCCTACATGTTTTCTTCCAAGAATTTTACAGGTTTAGCTCTTATGTTTAGCTTGCTATTTGAGTTTTAACTTTTGCAGATAGTGTAAGGTAATGGCCCAGTTTAATTCTTTTGCATGCAAATATCCAGTTTTCCCAGCACCGTTTGTTAAAAAGACTGTCCTTTTCCCATGCCATGGTCTTGACAACCTTGTTGAAAATCACTGGGTATATATGCAAGGTTTTATTTCTGGGCTCTTCATTCTGTGTCGTCAGTCAGTGTGTCAGTGTTTATTCCAGTACCACATTGTTTGTTTACTGTTGCTTTATAGGAAGTTTTGAATTCAGTAAGTTGGACAACAAGGTCCAACTTTGTTGTTCTTTTTCAAGATTCTTTTGGCTGTTCTGGGTACCTTGCAATTCCATATTAATTTTGGGGTATAATTCTCTATTTTTGCAAAAAATACCATTGGAATTTTGAAAGACATTACATCAAATCTGTAGATGGCTTTGGGTCATGTTGTCATCTTAGCACTATTAGGTCTTCCAGTCCAGGGCCATGAAATATATTTATTTGTGTCTTCAGTTACTTCCAGCAGTGTTTTGTATTTTTAGTGTACAAATCTTTTACCTCTTGGTTAAATCTGTCTTTAAATATATTTTTCAGGACGCCTGGGTGGCCCAGTTGGTTAAGGGTCTGCCTTCAGCTCAGGTCATGATCCCAGGGTCCTGGGATCACCTCCCGTGTCGGGCTCCCTGCACAGTGAGGAGTCTGCTTCTCCCTCTGACCCTCTCCCCTCTCATATTCTCTCTCTCTGTCTCTCAAAAATACATATATATTTTTCTTTCCTGTTTTAAATTTTATTTTAATTCCAGTATAGTTGGCATCCAGTGTAGTTTAGCATACCGTGTTACATTAGTTTTAGGTGTACAATATAGTGATTCAACAATTCTATACATTACTCACTGCTCATCAAGGTAAGTGTACTCTTAATCCCCTTTATTTCTTTCACCCATCCCTCCACCCACCTCTCCTCTGGTAACCATCAGTTTGTTGTCTGTAGTTAAGAGTCTGTTTTTTGGTTTGTCTCGTTTTTTTCTTTGTTCATTTATTTTGTTTCTCAAATTCCACACATGAGTGAAATCGTATGGTACTGACATATTTCACGTAGTATTATAGATCCATCATGTTGCTGTAAATGGCAAGATTTCATTTTTTTTTTTTATGGCTGAGTAATAGTGCATTGTGTGTGTGTGTGTGTGTGTGTGTGTGTGTGTATCACATCTTCTTTATCTATTCATCTATTGATGAATGCTTGAGTCACTTCCATAATTTGGCTATTGAAAACAATGCTGCAATAAATGTAGGGTACATATATCTTTTCAAAGTAGTGTTTCATTATTCTTTGGGTAAATACCCAGTAGTGGGATTACTGGATCATAGGGTAATTCTGTTTTTAACTTTTTGAGGAGCCTCTATTGTTTTCCAAGATTGGCTGCACCAGTTTGCATGCTCAGAAACAGTACACAAGCGTTCTTTTTTCTCCACATTCTTACCAACACTTTTTTCTTGTGTTTTTGTTTTTAGCTATTCTGACAGGTGTGAGGTGATATCTCATTGTAGTTTTGATTTGCAGTTGATTTTCCCAGATGTTGAGTGATGTGTCTGTTGGCCATCTGTATGTCTTCTTTAGAGAAATGTCTGCTGGTGTCTCCTGCTTATCTCTTAATTGGATTATTTGGTTTTTGGGTGTTGTTTTGTATTGGTTCTTTACATACTTGGAATACTAACCCTTTATCAGATATGTCATTTGCAAATAACTTCTTCCATTCCATAGGCTGCCTTTCAGTTTGTTGATTGTTTCCTTTGCTGTGCAGAAGCTTTTTGTTTTGATGTAGTCCCAGTAGTTTATTTTTGCTTTTATTTCCCTTGCCTCAGGAGACCCATCTAGAAAAATGTTGCTCTGTCCAGTGTCAGAGAAATTACTGCCTGTGCTCTCATCTAGGATTTTGATGGTTTCATGTCTCACATTTGGGTCTTTGATCCATTTTGAGTTTGTTTTTGTGTATGGTACAAGAAAGTGGCCCAGTTTCATTCTTTTGCATGTAGCTGACCAGTTTTCCCAATACTATTTGTCGAGGAGACTTTTTTTCCATTGCATATTCTTTCCTGCTTTGTCGAAGATCAGTTGACCATATAGTTGTGGTGGGTTTAGTTCTAGGTTGTCTGTTCTGTTCCACTGATCTATGTGTCTGTTTTTGTGCCAGTACCATGCTGTTTTGATTACTACAGCTTTGTAATATACTGTGATGTCTGGAATAATGATACTTCCAGTTTTTCTTTTCTTTTTCAAAATTGCTTTGGCTGTTTGGTGACTTTTGTGGTTCTGTATAAATTTAAGTTTGTTCCGGTTCTGTGAAAAATGCTGGTGGTGTTTGGATAGGGATTGCATTAAATCTGTCCATTGTTTTGGGTAGTATAGACATTATAACAATATTCATTTCTCTAATCCATTGGCATGGAGTGTCTTTCCATTTCTTTGGGTCATCTTCATTTCTTTCATCAGTGTTTTATAGTTTTCAGTACTGGTCTTTCACCTCCTGGGTTAGGTTAATTCCCAGATATTTTATTAATTTTGGTGTAAGTGTAAATGGGATTTAAAAAAAAATTTCTCTTTCTGCTGCTTCATTATTAGTATATAGAAATGAAACATATTTCTGCACATTGACTTTTGTATCCTGGGACTTTACTGAATTTGTTTATGAGTTCTAGTAGTTTTTTGATGGCCTCTTCCAGTTCTCTCTATATAGTATCATGTCATCTGCAAATAGGGAAAGTTTTATTGCTTCCTCACCAATTTGGATGCCTTTTATTTCTTTTTGTTGTCTGATTGCTGTGACTAGGGTTTCTAGTACTATGTTGGAAAAAAGTGGTGAGAGTGGACATCTTTGTCTTTTTCCTGATCTTAGGGGAAAAGCTCTGTTTTTCCCATTGAGTATGTTGTTCACTGTCGGTTTTTCACCTAAGGCCTTTATTGAGTTGAGATATGTTCCCTCAGACTCTCCTCTGTTCAGTTTTTATCATGAATGGATGCTGTATTTAGTCAAATGCTTTGTCTGCATTTGTTGAAAGCATTGTATGGCTTTTATCCTTTCTCTTATTGATATGATATATCACATTGATTGATTTGCAAATGTTGAGCCACCCTTGCATCCTGGCAATAGTCCTACTTGATCGTGGTGCATAATTATTTTTAATGCATGGTTGGTTAATTTGCTTGTATTTTGTTGATGATTTTTATTTTTATTTATTTATTATTTTGTTTTCTGGAGTTTCGTCACTTACGTACAACACCCAGTGCTCATCACAAAGTGCCCTCTTTAATACCCATCACCCATCTAGCCCACCCCGCACCCTCCTCCCTCCATCAACCCTCAGTTTGTTCTCTATTGTTAAGAGTCTCTTATGGTTTGTTTCCCTCTCTCCTTTTTCTTTTCCCCCTTCCCATATGTTCATCTGCTTTCTGCCTTAAATTCCACATATGATTGAGATCATACGGCATTTGTCTTTCTCTGACTGACTTATTTCACTTAGCATAATATACTCTAGCTCCATCTACATTGTTGCAAATGGCAAGATTTCATTTTTTTTTCTTGATGGCTTAGTAATATTCCAGTGCGTGTGTGTGTGTGTGTGTGTGTGTGTGTGTGTGTGTGTATACACACCACATCTTCTTTGTCCATTGATCAGTTGATGGACATTTGGGCTCTCTCCATAGTTTGGTTATTGTTGATAAGGTTGCTATAAACATCTGGATGCATGTACCCCTTTGAATCTGTATTTTTATATCCTTTCAGTAAATACCTGGTGGTGCAAATTCTTTATAGATTTTGGATACTAACCCTTCATCAGATATGTTGTTTGCAGGGGTGCCTGGGTAGCTCAGTTGGTTTAGTGTGGATCTTCCATAAACGGCCTTTATGATGTTGAAGTATGTTTCATCTATACCTACTTTGTTGAGGGTTCTGATCCAGAAAGGATGCTGTATTTTGTCAAATGCTTTTTTTTCTGTATCTATTGAGATGATCATATAGTTCTTATTCTTTCTTCTGTTAATGTAGTGTATCACATTGATTGATTTGCGAATATTGAACCAGTCTTGCAATCCAGGAATAAACCCACCTTAGTGTGGTGAATAATTCTTCTAATGTACTGTTGGATCCTATTAACTAGAATCTTGGTGAGAATTTTTGCATCCATGTTCATCAGGGATATTGGCCTATAATTCTCCTTTTTAGTGGGGTCTTTATCTGGTTTTGGAATCATGGTAATGCTGGCTTCATAAAATGAGTTTAGAAGTTTTCCTTCCATTTCTATTTTTTAGAACTGTTTGAGAAGAATGGGTATTAACTGTTCTTTCAATGTCTGGTAGAATTCCCCCGGGAAGCCGTCTGGCATAGGACTTTGGTTTGTTGGGAGATTTCTGATTATTGAGTCAATTTCTTTGCTGGTTATGGGTCTGTTCAAATTTTCTATTTCTTCCTGTTTAGTTTTCATAGTTTGTAGGGTTCTAGGAATTTGTCCATTTCTTCCAGGTTTCCTAGTTTGTTGGCCTATAATTTTTCATCGTATTCTCTTGTAATTGTTTGTATTTATGTGGTGTTGGTTGTGATCTCTTTTCTTTCATTCATGATTTTATCTATTCAGGTCTTTTTGCTTTTTGATAAGTCTGGTGAGGGGTTTATCAATTTTATTAATTCTTTTGAAGAATGAGCTCTTAATTTCATTACTCCATTCTACTGGGGTTTTTTTTTTTGTTCCTACATCATTTATTTCTGCTCTAATTTTTATTATTTCTTTTCTTCTCCTGGCTTAGGCTTTATTTGCTGTTCCTGTTCTAGGTCTGTTAGGTGTAAGGTAAGGTTGTGTTTGAGACTTTTCTTTTTGAGGTGGGCCTGTATTGCAATATACTTCCCTCTTAGGACTGCCTTTGCTGCATCCCAAAGGTTTTGGAGCGTCATGTTTTCATTTTCATTTGCTTCCATGGACTTTTTAATTTCTTCTTTAATTTCCTGGTTAACCCATTCATTCTTTAGTAGTTGTTCTTTAACCTTCATGATTTGAGGTCTTTGCAAATTTTTTCTTATGGTTGACTTCAAGTTTCATAGCATTGTGGTCTGAAAATATGCTTGTATGATCTCCATCTTTTTGTACCAGTTGAGTCCTGATTTATGACCCAGTATGTGATCTGTTGTGGAGAATGTTCCATGTGTACTTGAAAAGAATGTGTATTCTGCTCCTTTAGGATGAAATGTTGAATATTTCTGTTAAGTCCATCTGGTCCATTGTGTCATTCAAAGCCTTTATTTCCTTGTTGATCTGCTTAGGTGATCTGTCCATTGCTGTAAGTGGGTGTTAAAGTGCCCTACTATCATTATATTATTATCAGTGAGGTTTTTTTCTTTTTAAGTTTTATTTACTTGTTAGAACAAGCACAGAGAGAGAGGCAGAGGGAGAGGGAGAGAAATCCTCAAGCAGACTCCCTACTGAGCACGGAGCCAGATGTGGGGCTTGATCCCAGGACTCTGAGGTGATGATCTGAGTCGAAATAAAGTCAGGTGCTTAACCAGCTGAGCCACCCAGGTGCCCCTATCATGAGTTTCTTTATGTTTGTTATTAACTGACATATATTTGGGTGTTCCCAAGTTGGGGGTATAAATATTTACAATTGTTAGATCTTCTTGATGGATAGACCCCTTTATTATGATACAATGTCCTTCATCTCTCATTACAGTCTTTGGTTTAAAACCTGATTTTTCTGAAATAAGTATGGCTACTCTAGCTTTCTTTTGACATCCATTAGCATGACAGATGATTCTCCATTCCTTCACTTTCAATGTGAAGGTATCTTTCTGTCTAAAATGAGTCTCTTGAGGCAGCATGTAGATGGATCTTTTTTATCCATTCTGATATCCTATGTTTTTTGATTGGAGCATTTAGTCCATTTACATTCAGAGTAATTTTTGAGAGATGTGAATTTAGTGCCATTGTGTTACCTGTAGAGTTGGTGTTCTGGTGATGTTGTCTGGTCCTTTTTAGTCTTTATTGCTTTTGGGTTTTTTTCTCCACTCAAGGAATCCCTCTTAAAATTTCCTGGAGGACTAGTTTTGTGGTCATGAACTCCTTTAGTTTTTGTCTGGGGAGGTCTTTATCTCTCCTTCTATTCTGAATGACAGCCTTTTGGATAAAGAAATCTTGGCTGCATATTTTTTCCATTCAGCACATTGAATATTTCCTGCCATTTTTTCTCTGGCCTGCCACGTTTCTGTGGTCGGATATGCTCTGAGTCTGATCTGTCTTCCCTTGGAGGTTAAGGACTTTTCCCCCTTGTTTCTTTCATGATTCTTTCCTTGTCTGTGTATTTTGTGAATTTGACCATTATATACCTTAGCGATGGTTGGGTTTTGTTGAATTTAATGGGAGTTCTCTGTGCTTCTTGGAATTTGATGTCTTTGTGCTTCCCCAGATTAGGGAAGTTTTCAGCTATTTTTCTCTCTCTTCATTTTCTGGGACTCTGTGATATGAATATTATTATGCTTGTTGTTGTTTAGGGTTTTTTTTAAAGATTTTATTTTTTTGAGGGGCGCCTGGGTAGCGCGGTCGTTAAGCGTCTGCCTTCGGCTCAGGGCGTGATCCTGGTGCTCTGGGATCGAGCCCCACATCAGGCTCCTCCGCTAGGAGTCTGCTTCTTCCTCTCCCACTCCCCCTGCTTGTGTTCCTTCTCTCGCTGGCTGTCTCTCTCTGTCAAATAAATAAATAAAATCTTTAATATTCGAGAGAGAGAATGAGCGGGCACATGACACAACACGAGTGGGGGGAGGGGCAGGGAGGGGGAGAAACAGGCTCCCTGCTGAGCAGGGGTGGGGGGCTCGATCCTAGGACCCTGGGATCATGACCTGAGCCAAAGGCAGATGCTTAACCAACTGAGCCACCCAGGCACCCCAGGGTGGTTGCTTTTCTACATGTAGACTTGCAGTTTTGTTTTCTCAGTTGTCCGAATGATTTATTGGGTTTTCAGAATGATTTGATAACAGTCTACCTGTGTTCGAAGGACAAGACACACTTAGGGGCCCCCTACTCCTCCAACACTTAACTCTTGACTGTTGAGGATTTTTGCATCTGTGTTCTAGCATATTGTCCTGTAGGGTTTGGGTGTTTTTTGTTGTTGTTGTTGTTGTTGTTGTTGTTGTTTTTTAGTGGTGTCTTTATCTGCTTTTGGTATCAGGGTAATGCTGGCTTCCTGGAATGAATTTGGGAGTTTTCCTTCCTTTTCTGTATTTTGGAATAGTTTGAGAAGAATAGGTGTTGAGTCTTTGGTAGAAGTCACTTGTGAAGCCTTCTGTTCCTGGACTATTGTTTGTTGGTTTTTTGATCACTGATTCAGTTTCATTGCTGGTTATCAGTCTGTTCAAATTTTCTGTTTTTCCTGCTTCAGTTTTGGAGGTTATATGTTTCTAGGAATTTATCCATTTCTTCTATGTTTTCCAGTTTGTTGACATAGTTTTTCATAATAATCTCTTAAAATCATTAGTATTTCTGTGGTGTCAGTTGTTATTTCTCCTCTTTAATTTGTGATTTTGTTTATTTGAGTCCTCTCTCTGCCTCCTCCTCCCCACCTTTTTTTTAATGAGTCTTGCTGGAAGTTTATCAGTTTTGTTGATCTTTTCAAAGAACCAGCTAATGGTTTCATTGATCTGTTCTGTTGTGGCTTTTTTTGTTTGTTTCTTTATCACTTATATTTATTCTAATCTTTACTATTTCCTTCTTTCTGCTGGTTTTGTGTTTTGTTTATTGTTCTTTTTCTAGCTCTTCCAGATGTAAGGGCAGGTTATTTGAGATTTTTCTTGCTTCTTGAGGCAGGCCTGCATTGCTATGAACTTCCCTCTTAGAACTGCTTTTGCAGCATCCCAAGGATTTCGGATTGTTGTGTTTTCATTTTCATCTGTCCCCAGGTGTTTTTTTATTTCCTCTTTGATTTCCTGGTTGACCCATTCATTATTTAAGTAGCATGTTATTTAACCTCCATATATTTGTGCCCTCCAGATTTTTTCTTGTGGGTGATTTCTAATTTTACAGCATTGTGGTCAGAAAAGATGCGTGGGTCTGGGGTCTTTTTTGAATTTGTTGTTTTTTTGGTGTCATGTGATCTGTTCTGGAGAATGTTCCGTGTGTACTTGAAAAGAATGTGTAACTTGGTGTTTTAGGGTGGAATATTCTGAATATATCTGTTAAATCCATTTAGTCCAGAGTGTCAGTCAACGCCGCTGCTTACTTGGTGATTTTCTGGGTGGATGATCTGTCCATTGATGTAAGTGGGGCATTAAAGTCCCCTACTATTATTATATTACTCTTGATTAGTTCCTTTATGTTTGTTATTAATTGTTTCATTTATTTGGGTACTCCCAAGTTGGGGGCATAAATATTTACAATTGTTGGATTGTCCCCTTCATTATTATACAGTGTCCTTCTTTGTCTTTTGTTACAGTCTTTATTTTAAAGTCTGTTTTGTACCATATAAGTGTTGATACCTTGGTTTTTTTTTCACTTTCATTTGTGTGATAAATTCTTTTCCATCTCTTCCCTTTCAATCTGCATATGTCTTTAGATCTGAAATGAGTCTCTTGTTGGAACCATATAAATGGGTCTTGCTTTTTTATCCATTCCGTCACCCTGTATCTTTTGACTGAAGACTTAGTCTGTTTACATTCAAAGTAAGTATGTGTTTATTGCCATTTTGTTACCTGTTTTATGCTTGTTTTTGTAGTTCTTTGTTCCTTTCTTTTCTCGATCTTTCCTTTCATGGTTTGCTTTTTTTTTTTTTTACATATCACTTGTTTTTGATTTGTGGTTATCATTCGGTTTATATATGACATCGTAGGCATATAGCTGTCTATGTTAAGTTGATGGTTGCTTAAGTTTGAACCCATTCTTTACTTCTCTACCCCCAACATTTTATGTATATGGTATCATACTTTACATCCTTTTGTGAATGCCTTGCTATCAGTATCATTGTTTAGACATATTTAATTAGATTGCCATTATGCTTCCTACTTTTCTTACTCCTACTTATGGTCTTTCTTTTCCACTCAGAGAGAGTCCCCTTGAACATTTCTTGTAAGGCTGGTTTAGTGGTGATGAATTCTTTTATCTTTTGTTTGTCTGGGAAACTGTGTCTTCTGTCTTGCAGGTAGAGTATTCTTGGTTGCAGGTTTTTTCTTACAGCATTTAAATACATCCTGTTACTCTCTTCCATCCTGCAGTGTGTCTCCTGAAAAATCCACTGATAGTCTTATGGGGTTTTCCTTGTATGTAACTGTCTCCTTTTGCTGCATTGATTTTTTTTCTTTATCACTACTTTTTGCCATTTTAATTAGTGTGTCTGTGTGTGGACCTTCTTGGGTGGTTTTGTTTGTGGCTGTCTGTGCCTCCTGGATGTAGATTTCTGTTTTCTTCACCAGATTTAGGAAGTTTTTAGCTATTATTTCTTGAAATCAATTTTGTTTCCTTTTCTCTTTCTTTTCCTTCTTGGATCCCTATAATGAGAATGTTACTATGCTTGATGATGTTGCTGAGTTCCCTTAGTCTGTTCTCAGTTTTTTATTATCATCTCTCTTTCCTGTTCAGCTTGATTGCTGTTCATTACTGTGTCCCACAGGTCACTGATCCATTGTTCTGTTTACTCTAGTCTACTATTTGTTTCCTCTAGTGTATTTTTAACTTCATTTATTGAATTTTTCATCTCTGGTTTTTTTTTTTTAATGTTTTCTTTTTATTGAGGGTCTCCTTGAAGTCCTCCGCTTTTTTCTCAAGTCCACTGAGTTTCTTTTCTTTTCTTTTCTTTTCTTTTCTTTTTCTTTTTTTTAAGTCCAGTATCTTTATGATCATTACTTCAGATTCTCTGTAAGGCATATTACTTATCTCTGTTTTGGTTAGGTCTCTTGCCATGATTTTTCTGTTCTTTCATTTGGGACATATTCCTTTGTCTTCTCATTTAGTCTAACTTTCTGTGTCTGTTTCTGTGTGTTAGGAAAGCTGTGTTTCCTGCTCCTGAAAATAATGGCCTTATGGAAAAGAGGTCTTAAAGTGCTTTACAGTGCAGTGTCTCCTATTCCCCAGAATCTGGCATTTCAGGAATGTCCTCCATGTGTATTGCATTTGCCCTACTGTTGTGGCTGAGCTGCATTTGCCTTCAGTCCAGTCATGTGCGGTGGCTCTCTTTGCCTGTTGTGGTCAAGTTTCGGTCCTTTTGTTGTTAGTGGATTAGTCTGGGGCTGTCTTGGTCTAGAGTTGAGTCAGATCAGGCATTTGCCAAAACTGTAGTAGCACTGAACTGAAAGGTGCTTTCCTTGTGTTGTCTTCTGAGGATCTTTCATTGGTGGGTGGGGCCTGCAGTCAGACCAAATGTCTACCCCCAACCTACTGCTGGGCCTGCTGTCCAACTGGTATGTGTGGTTATCTTCCCCTCTTCCTGGGCAGAGTCATTTTGAAGTGGTGCTGGCCTATATTGGGACTGCTTGCATACTGCCAGTCTTATGGCACCTCTTTGGGTGAGCCAAGGGTGTATTGAATGGGGTAGTCCCTAGGAGAATGTGGAGGTGGGGCTCCACAGTGACTGGCCCACTGCAGGACCTGCTGCTGCCTGGGAACACTGCCTAGGCTGGCTGATTTGGTGGGGCTGCGCACAGGGGTGAGGTGTGCTGTAAGCAAGCTAGAGTGCTTGGTGCTTGGTGTAGAGTGTTGGTGCTGCACTGGTTCCCGAAGGTGTCATTATATCTATGCTGGGGAGTTGGGGGCAGGTAGGGAATAGCACCCACCAGTTTTTTGGTTCCTGGAGAAATCTCCCAAAGATCCCTGCCCCTCCAGCATATGCTCCAAATTAGTAAATCTCCTTCCCATATACCCCAGGCATTTCAAAATGTTGCTTCTGTGCTGTATCTCAGTGGGACTGTTCGTTGTGCTCTCTCTTGAAGGCTGAGGACTCAGTTTCCTATTGCCCTGAGGCTCTCTCAGAGCTGAGCTTCCTGGTTTTTAAAGTTCCTGGTATTAAGCCCCCCTGATTGTAAGAACTTGCAAAGTTAGGCCCCTCTTGTTTTCAAAGCTAAGTGTTATGGGGATTCGTCTACTGTGTGCCTGTGCACTGTACGGGGATCTGCTTCTTTCACCTTTCCATGCCCACAATGTACCTCCCTCCGGAGGACAGTCCTGTGGGTCCATTTGGCTCTCGGCCATTTCTCTGCTCTTCCTCCCTTTTCTGTGGCTTCTTCTCTACATTTAGCTGTGGAGAATCTGTTCTGCCAGTCTTCAGGTCATTTTCTGGGTTATTCACATGATGTGGGTGTTATGTAGTTGTAGCCACTGGATGAGGTAAACTTAGGATCCTCCTACTCCACCATCTTCCCCAGAAGTTCCTTTTTAAAATTTTGACGCTATTGTAAATGGAACATTTCCTTCCTTCCTCCCTCCCTCTCTTTCTTTCTTTCTTTCTTTCTTTCTTTCTTTCTTTCTTTCTTTCTTTCTTTCTTTCTTTCTTTCTTTTCTGTTTTATTTATTTATGTGAGAGAGCGATCATGTGCATGATAGAGCAAGCACGGGTGGGCGGAGGGGCGGAGAGGGAGAGGCAGACTTCCCGTTGAGCAGGGAGCCCAACCCAGGGCTTGATCCCAGTACCCTGGGATCATGACCTGAGCCGAAGGCAGATGCCCAGCTGAGCCACCCAGGCACCCCTAGAATGTTTTCTTAATACATTTTTTGGTTGTTTAGCTGATTTTGATGTGTTGCATATGTGTTGTGTCTTGCAGTTCTGCTGAATTCATTGATTAGCTCCAACTTTTTTTTGTGGAATCTTTAGGATGTTGTGCATATAAGATTATATTTTCTGCAGTTTCATGTATTATAAAGCTGCGTTGTTAGATGCATATGTGTTTGTAATTGTTAAATTTTGCTGAGAGATTGGACTGTTTATTATGTTTTTAGCATTGATTTTTGTCATCAAGTCTATTTTGTCTCATTTTATCTAATATTAGTAAAGCTACTTTTGCCCACTTTTAGTTTCTCCTTACATGGTGTATCTTTTTCCACGCATTTAGCTTCACTCTGTTTTTAATTTTGAATTAAAACGTGTCTCTCATAGCATATAATTGGTTAGTTTTTAAATCATGGTGTTGATGTCTGCCTTTGGATTGTCTAGTCCATTTACATTTAGTATAAATAGTTATATGGTAGGGTTTATAGCTGCCTTTTGTTATTTGTCTTCCTTAGATCTTATATCGGGAGAACCTTTGGCCACAAGTGGCCTTAAGCACAGAAACTCTGCAGGAGCTAGTGGAGAACCTGCGCCACTCATGGCATGTCAGCTCTGGCCGAATTTTAGGTTATGTAATAGGATTTCAGAACATTCCAGGGATAAGATTTGCATTTGTATAAATTTTCTGCATTGAAGGCCTCTTAGAACATGGTCTTAAGGAAATAGGGATACGTTTTTTATCTCTTTTGGCTTGAGCCTGGTATGCATTTGTACTGTTCAGCAGAAGCTCATTAAGCATTCATTTAACTGGTTGTTCCCCCACCCGACTTTATCATGACTGCCTCGTCTGTGTGCATGGCTGTGGGGATAGAAATCATGGACCTTGAACATGACTGTCAGAGTTTTTAGTTGTGAATAAGATTACTGGGATAACTACTATGACCTAGAAACCAGAGTATTTGTGATTTGTATTTATATCTCAGATACTTCACTAACCAAACTTGTTAGGTCCAGTTCTTTGCTCTCCCTTGCGTATGTTTTACTCCACAGTGGAAAAGAACCAATGCTTAAAGAGCACTGAGTTCCCTTCTTAGGTCCTGATTCTATAGCCAGAATTTTGTGCCCAGAGCTAGCATGATCATTCCTTGTGCCCCTGTTGTCTTGGCAGGACAGTGGGGATGGGCATTTATTTATCTTTCAAGGTAATCTTCAGAAGAAGGGACACTCTGCTCTGAAGAACCTTATAGCCTCAAGTCAGAAGTACTGATGAGGATTTGCATTGTATTTAAATCCCTGACCTACTCAAGCTACTTATTTTAAATAATTTTCTTCATTTTCCACAAGTCCTGCCTAGAAGGGCCAGTCTTCACAAAACCAGTGAGCTCTAAAACCATTGATTCTTGATTCCTTGGGGGTAAGCTGTCCCCAGAGATCATTGAATAACTTAAGTATGTTAAATCAAGCAAACTTATGCATGTGCATGATAATTTCACACTCCGGAAAGGCAGTCTTGCTGCTGCTCTGGAGACCACGCTGATAACACACAAGTTGTATTTTTTCCTTTGTTTTGATGGACATGGGGTATGTGTATTAGTCAGGATTCTCCAGAGAAACAGAACCTATAGAAGGTGTATGTGAGTATATATAGGGAGAAAGAGAGAGAGACATGAATTTGTCTTAAAGAGTTGGCTCACAGAATGTGGAGGCTGGCAAGTCTGAATTCATACTAGGCAGGCTGGAGATGCAGGGAAGAGTTGATGTGGTAGCTTGAGTCCAAAGCCAGGCTGGAGGCAGAATACCTTCCTCTTTGGAGGACCTCAGTCCTCTTATGTTTTCTTTTATGGCTATCAACTAGTTAGATGATGCCCACCAACAGTATGGGGGGGGGTAAAATCTGCTTTTCTCAGAGTCTGCTGATTTAAATGTTAATCACATCTAAGAAAATACCTTTATAGCAATATCTAGGCTGGCATTTGACAAAAACTGAGTAATACCATAGCATAGCCAAGTTATCACATAAAGCACATTTTTCATTTAATTAATTATATTTAACTTTTTATTTAATTTTTAAAGACTAATTTTCATTTAATTTTTCTTTTTTTTTTTTTTTAAATAATTTGCCTCTTAGATAATTGCCTCTTCCAAATAAGATTGGCTGAGTGCATACTGCAAGGTAAGCCCATGCAGAAGGTGGACATGGTGGGGTGGGGAGGTCATTGCCCTCTGGAACTGCCGGCTGAGTAAAGGGAGAATCAACACTCCCCCACTGCCCTCCACCAGGAAAGGGGAACACATCCTTTCACATATGTCACTGCCAGACCATGCACATGAGATGTGGGAAGCTGTAACCTTCTCCACCTTGGTTTCCAAGACAGGTGCTGTGGTTGGAAAGATGCATTTTACTCTGAAGTGGATGCAGGTGTGTAAACCTGCCATGGGTCATAGCAGTAAGGAGCTATGGAAACACACCTCCACTCAAGCACTTATGACAGATCTGTTTTGAACATTTTTAATTCCTTTCCCCTTATGTTCATGGAAGGTTTTCAGGGGGAATATTCCATTGTTACCCTTTCTAAATAATTTAAAACTTATAAAACATTGTAAAAATAAAAACGGTACAAAGAACACACACGGAGAAAACTTTTTAAAAAATATTTATTTATTTGAGAGAAAGCGAGAGAGAGCGCGCGTGCGCATTCACGAGCAGGGGTAGGATGAGAGGGAGAGGGAGCAGACTCCCTGCCAAGCAGGGAGCCTGATGCCGGACTCAATCCCAGGACCCTGGGATCATGACCTGAGCTGAAGGCAGACGCTTAACCAACTGAGCCACCCAATGATTTGATACGTACATATACCACCCAAGTGCCCGTAGAGATAACTTTTTTCTGCCAATTTGAGGCCCTTTACCCTGAAACACATCAGTGTGTATTTCCTAAACATAATGATACTCTCTTACATACGCACAGGACAATTACCAACTTCTGGCCCTTTTATAGGAAGTTTGCTGACCCCTGCCCTAGAGAATTCATTACACATATATTAATGTGCAAGAATTTTTCTCACAGTTCATGATAACAAAGACCCTGTAACCAGCCTAAGGAGACTGCACCCAAAGCCTCTGGTGTGTTTGTTCGGTGGAATAGTATACACCTGTCAAAACACTTCAGAGCAACCTGTGATTGTGGATGCATGTTAGTGATATAATAGCAGTGAAAAAAGTCAGACAATTATATATAGCATGGTAGCCCTTTTATAATGATTAAATTTATTTTTACTTTTTAAAGATTTATGTATTTATTTGAGGGAGAGTGAGGTGTGGAGGAGGAGGGGCACAGAGAGAATCTCAAGTAGATGCCCCATTGAGCATGGAGCCCTACCCAGGGCTTGATCTCATGAACCTGAGCTGAAATCAGGAGTCATGGCTTAACTCACTGAGCCACCCAGGCGCCCCTATAATGATTAAATTTAAAAAGTGCCTTTTAAGAGTATGTATAGATGAGATGACACTTGTATAAAAGAAAGTGGGGGAAGCGATGTGTGGGTAGTATCTGCCATGAATCACATGCAGGTCCCCAGCTTTTGTTGTGGATGGTGGTATACCTGTGGTCATGGCATTATTAAACATAACTAAGTTGAAAACAGGTCAGGCTCTCAGAACTATTGTGTATCTGAGGTCCAATAAAAAACTGCTACCATTAATCAGTTTACTGACCTTTCTGTGGATCTCAACATTACTTTCAAGTTAGTGCTTGGGGATTAACTATTGCCTCAAAACTGTTTCTCCAGTGGGCAGTGTTTGACTTATGGTAGTGGGTCAGCAGTTTGCTGAAATGGGGGCCATGGATTAGAAACTACTTCCTTCTTTGGACGGGGCTAGCCGAGTTCTTCTGGGTAAATTTAGAAGTGAAAGAGGAAACTCCAATGGGAAAAGGCTGAAAAAAAGGTCAATATGATAAAGATTTAAACTGAGGTTTCAAAGGAAAATGTGACATAGCAAGGCAAGTAGCCTGATCTGGGAAAAATGTTCGCAGCAGCTTTCACACGGCTTTAATGTCTTTAATTAGTGCTATAGTGAGCGCCTTGTACATTGATAAGGAAAATGGCAACATTTCAAAGGGTGAAGTACCAGGAAAACAAATCAAACTGGCAAGTCACATAAGGAAAAAAAAAAACCCAGTGGGCTACTGTGTAGGAATGTATTCAACCTTAATAACAATAACAGATATGCGTATTAAAAGAACATACAGATATGGTTCCACTTACTAAATTGTAAAAATGAAAGTGATCTCTGGATGCTGTGCTGAGGCTCCAGTCTGTTGTCTGTGGGACCCTGTGGGACCCTGTGGGAGGGCACCTCACCTGAATCTACCTGCAGCTTTTTTAAATTGAGAAATAATTGACATGCAACATTATATGTACAACGTAATGATTTGATACATGCATATGCTGCAAAATGATCACCACAGGCAATATCCATCACTTTACATAGTTACAGAAACTTTTTCCTGTGATGAGAACTTTTAAGTTCTCATATATGAAGAATCTTCATATATGCAATACATTGTTATTATTAACTATAGTCACCATGCTGTATATTACAGCTGCACGATTTATTTATTTTATAACTGGAAGTTTGTACCTTTTGACCATCTTTACTTGTGTTATGCATCCCCCAGTCCCTGCCTCTGGCAACTACCCACCTGTTGTGCTATTTCTTTGAACTCGTTTTTTTTGTTTGTTTGTTTGCTTTTTTAGATTCTACACATAAGTGAGATTGTATGGTATTTGTCATGGTTTATTTCACTCAGCATAATGCCCTCAAGATCCATCCATGTTGGTGAAATGACAGCATTGCCTTCTTTTTTATGGCTGAATGACATTCCATCGTATATATGTACCACATCTTTCATCTGTCAGTGGGTGGCTTCTGTGTCTTGGCTGTTATGAATGATGCAGCAGTGGAGATGGACTGCATGTATCTTTTTGAGTCAGTGATTTTGTTTCCTTTGTTTCCTTCCACTCAGAAGTGGGATTCTTGGATCATCACTTGCAACATTGAAGATAATAGTTGGATTTAAGAATCTCCTGCAGGGATGCTCTGCCAGGAAAATCATCTGAAAACATGTTGACTTTTCTGCCTAGACAAGGTTATCTTAGGCTTTTCTCTAGAAGAGAAAATTTATTAACTTAAATGGTTAACATGAAGGGTCCGAGTTCTTGTCAAGCATTTATGAGGCTGTGTACATGAGGATGAGACTGCCATCCAGCAGGGAGGGTTCTTGGTGATGCAACCTGGGCAGGAAGCATCTAGGTCCACATTTATGGGGACTGAGCTTGAGACAGTCTAGGAGGACAGGCCTCTTGTGCATTCCTAGGGGCTGAAAACTAGTGTGTTTCCTTCCTAAGTTTCTTAAGTTTCGAGGCTGTGCGGGTGTTTCAGTGATGGTGGAGAAGAAATGCATGAGCTCAATGAAAGAACTGCTCTCTGCTTTTGTTCCATTGAGACGAAGAGCCAGTTGATGGTTTCACTAGCCTGGACAGATTTTCTGCAGTCCTGGAGTGGGCTAGGAGGTAGCCAGCTATAAGAATTTTGGTTTCCAAAAAGCTAGATCTCCCCTCTGAGTTCCCTCCCATCTTACAGAGTAGGCGTCTGTGTGGGAAAGCCTCCTGCCCATCCCAAGACCCCTTGGGATACCTGTTCCATGGGAACAGTGGGGTCACAGGGCATGGAGGAAGACAGCAGGCTGATGTGGATACTTTCAGCCTGAACGGCTTGAACAGCAATATCCTTGGTAGAAATTGGGGAGTGAGGTGTAGGTAAGGTGGTAGCCAAGGTCAGGGTCTTGACCTCAGGCTAGATGCCATTGAGGAGCTCAGAGGGTACCAGGTGGAGTCTGGCCCAGGGCCACAGCCAATCTGAAGCCCCTAAAGGGGTGCTCCTGGAGGAGGTTGGGCTGCTACCGGGCTGCTCCAGAACCACTGGGGAGCTTTTCAGAATCCCAGTTTGTGCCCAGCTGCACCCAGACAGCTAGATGGGGATGTGGGAGACCAGGGTCCTTGCTGGATCAGAGGAAGGACAAGGAGAGAAGAAAGGGGACATTCAGGTGGTGTGGTGCCTGGTGAAGGTTGACCCTGCAACTTCTGTGCCTTTTGGTCATAGTCCTGTGGCTTTCTCTGCCCTTGGAGGAGAACTTAGGAAGCTGGCTTAGCACTTGTAGGTAAGGCCAGGGAGAAGCAGGCCTCATGGCTTTGATCCTCATGAAATGTTCCTGAGGTGTCCACAGCATCTGGCCCTTCAGAGCATGTCACATGATACGGGGGGTGGGTGGGCGGTGAGTCAGGAATTGAGAAGGCTGAGACACCAGCCACAATGATGAACAGTGGTATTCCTCACCAGGTGCTTAACACAGTGCCCAGAGCTCATTGTGATGCTTGGCTCCTGGATGTGGCCCCCGCCCCGAGCACCAGAGACTGCCACAGTGGGGTATATTCTACTAGAAAAGCTATTCTCAGCTGGACATGTTCTTGTTTTCCTTTGGTGTCTCTTAAACGTGCGCTGGATTCTATGTGAAAGAGGAAGGACCACCACATTCACACGAGGAAACATCCAGTAATTAATTAGTAGACCATGCTGTCTCTCTGGATCCCAAACCATGGAAGAAAACAACCACCCCACCAAGGACAGTCTGCCCAGTCTGAACATCTGTCAGATGACACTATATCAGGTTTTGTGATGCTTACCTATGGGCCTGCATTTGGCCGAGGGGCCGTTTTTAGCATTTCTATTTTCTCAAGGGACCCACATGGGGCCATGAGAGTCGGAGAGCATAGTACAGGCGTGTCAGGCTGGGCCTAGGTGTTAGGGAGCTGAGGAAGGGCAGCTGCAGGCTGTGAGGAGGGCCCTTGACTCTACCTCAGGGATTAAGACTTTACTCTGGAGTACTGGGCCCATTCTGCCTTTTATTTTTTTATTATTATTATTTTTGTGTAGATTTGTTTTTTTAATAAAAATATTTTTTATTATATTATGTTAGTCACCATACAGTACATCCCTAATTTTTGATGTAATGTTCCATGATTCATTACTTGCGTATAACACCCAGTGCACCATGCAATACGTGCCCTCATTAGACTATCCCATTCCCCCACCCCCCTCCCCTCTGAAGCCCTCAATTTGTTTCCCAGAGTCCATAGTCTGTCATGGTTCATTCTCCCTTCTGTTTACCTCCCCTTTCTTCTTCCCTTTCGTCTACTGATCTTCCTACTTCTTATGTTCTAGAAATGAGTGAAACCATATGATAATTGTCTTTCTCTGCTTGACTTATTTCGCTTAGCATTATCTCCTCCAGTCCCGTCCATGTTGCAGCAACTGTTGAGAAATCGTTCTATTTGATGGCTGAGTAATATTCCATTGTATATATGGACCACATCTTCTTAATCCAGTCATCTGTTGAAGGGCATCTCGGCTCCTTCCACAATTTAGCTATTGTGGACAATGCTGCTATGACATTGGGGTGCATATGGCCCTTCTCTTCACTACGTCTGTATCTTTGGGGGAAATACCCAGTAGTGCAATTGCTGGATCATAGGGTAGCTCAAATTTTAACTTTTTAAGGGACCTCCACACTGTTTTCCAGAGTGGCTGTACCAACTTGCATTCCCACCAACAATGTAGGAGGGATCCCCTTTCTCCACATCCTCTCCAG
>NW_024425230.1:78934-97351 GCF_017311325.1 Ursus maritimus
AGGTGTCCACAGCATCTGGCCCTTCAGAGCATGTCACATGATACGGGGGGTGGGTGGGCGGTGAGTCAGGAATTGAGAAGGCTGAGACACCAGCCACAATGATGAACAGTGGTATTCCTCACCAGGTGCTTAACACAGTGCCCAGAGCTCATTGTGATGCTTGGCTCCTGGATGTGGCCCCCGCCCCGAGCACCAGAGACTGCCACAGTGGGGTATATTCTACTAGAAAAGCTATTCTCAGCTGGACATGTTCTTGTTTTCCTTTGGTGTCTCTTAAACGTGCGCTGGATTCTATGTGAAAGAGGAAGGACCACCACATTCACACGAGGAAACATCCAGTAATTAATTAGTAGACCATGCTGTCTCTCTGGATCCCAAACCATGGAAGAAAACAACCACCCCACCAAGGACAGTCTGCCCAGTCTGAACATCTGTCAGATGACACTATATCAGGTTTTGTGATGCTTACCTATGGGCCTGCATTTGGCCGAGGGGCCGTTTTTAGCATTTCTATTTTCTCAAGGGACCCACATGGGGCCATGAGAGTCGGAGAGCATAGTACAGGCGTGTCAGGCTGGGCCTAGGTGTTAGGGAGCTGAGGAAGGGCAGCTGCAGGCTGTGAGGAGGGCCCTTGACTCTACCTCAGGGATTAAGACTTTACTCTGGAGTACTGGGCCCATTCTGCCTTTTATTTTTTTATTATTATTATTTTTGTGTAGATTTGTTTTTTTAATAAAAATATTTTTTATTATATTATGTTAGTCACCATACAGTACATCCCTAATTTTTGATGTAATGTTCCATGATTCATTACTTGCGTATAACACCCAGTGCACCATGCAATACGTGCCCTCATTAGACTATCCCATTCCCCCACCCCCCTCCCCTCTGAAGCCCTCAATTTGTTTCCCAGAGTCCATAGTCTGTCATGGTTCATTCTCCCTTCTGTTTACCTCCCCTTTCTTCTTCCCTTTCGTCTACTGATCTTCCTACTTCTTATGTTCTAGAAATGAGTGAAACCATATGATAATTGTCTTTCTCTGCTTGACTTATTTCGCTTAGCATTATCTCCTCCAGTCCCGTCCATGTTGCAGCAACTGTTGAGAAATCGTTCTATTTGATGGCTGAGTAATATTCCATTGTATATATGGACCACATCTTCTTAATCCAGTCATCTGTTGAAGGGCATCTCGGCTCCTTCCACAATTTAGCTATTGTGGACAATGCTGCTATGACATTGGGGTGCATATGGCCCTTCTCTTCACTACGTCTGTATCTTTGGGGGAAATACCCAGTAGTGCAATTGCTGGATCATAGGGTAGCTCAAATTTTAACTTTTTAAGGGACCTCCACACTGTTTTCCAGAGTGGCTGTACCAACTTGCATTCCCACCAACAATGTAGGAGGGATCCCCTTTCTCCACATCCTCTCCAGCAATTGTTGTTTCTTGCCTTGTCAATTTTTGCCATTCTAACTAGCGTTAAGGTGGTATCTTAGTGTGGTTTTGATTTGAATTTCCCTGATGGCTAATGATTTTGAACGTTTTTTCATGTGTCTGTTAGCCGTTTGTATGTCTTCTTTGGAAAAGTGTCTGTTCATATCTTCTGCCCATTTTATGATTTGTTTATTTGTTTCTTGTCTATTGACTTTGAGAAGTTCTTTGTAGACCTTGGATACCAGTCTTTTATCTGTAGTGTCATTTGCAGATATCTTCTCCCATTCCGGGGGCTGCCTCTTACTTTTTTTGACTGTTTCCTTGGCTGTGCAGAAGCTTTTTATCTTAACGAAGTCCCACAAGTTCGTTTTCCTTTGTTTCTCTTGCCTTTGGAGATGTGTCATGAAAAAAGTTGCTGTGGCCGATGTCAAAGAGGTTGCTGCCTATGTTCTCCTCTAGGATTTTGATGGATTCCTGTCTCACATCGAGGTCTTTCATCCATTTGGAGTTTATCTTTGTGTATGGTGTGAGAGAGTGGTCCAGTTTCATTCTTTTGCATGTAGCTGTCCAATTTTCCCAACAACATTTATTGAAGAGACTCTTTTTTCCACTGGATGTTTTTTCCTGCTTTATCAAAGATTAGTTGCCCAAAGAGCCGAGGGTCCATTTCTGGGTTCTCTATTCTTTTTTTTTTTTTTTTTTAAGATTTTATTTATTCATTCGACAGAGATAGAGACAGCCAGCAAGAGAGGGAACACAAGCAGGGGGAGTGGGAGAGGAAGAAGCAGGCTCATAGCGGAAGAGCCTGATGTGGGGCTCAATCCCATAACACTGGGATCACGCCGTGAGCCGAAGGCAGACGCTTAACCGCTGTGACACCCAGGCGCCCCTGAGTTCTCTATTCTGTTCCATTGGTCTGTGTGTCTGTTTTTGTGCCAGTACCATGCTGTCCTTGTGATCAAAGCTTTGTAGTACAGCTTGAAATCCGACATTGTGATGCCCCCAGCTTTGTTTTTCCTTTTCAACAATTCCTTGGCAATTTGAAGGGCTTATGCTCGGTTCCACACAAATTTAAAGGCTGTTTGTTCCAGTCTGAAAAAGTCATTGGTATTTTTGATCAGATGGCATTGAAATGTAGATGTGCTCTGGAGCATAGACATTTTAACTATGTTAATTCTATCGATCTATGAGCATGGTATATTTTCCATCTCTTTTGTATGTCTCTTCAGTGTCTTTCAAGAGTGATTTGTAGGTTTCTAGAATATGGTTCCTTCTTACGCTCTGGTTAAGTTAATTCCGAGATAACGTATGATTTTTGGTGCTATTGTAAATGAAATCGATTCCCTAATTTCTCTTTCTTCAGTCTCATTGTTCATGTACAGAAATACAACTGATTTCTGAGCATTGATTTTGTATCCCGCCACATTACTGAACTGCTCTATAACTTCTAGTAGTTTGGGGGTGGATTCTTTTGGGTTTTCCATATAGAGTATCATGTCATTCATTAAGAGAGACGAGTTTGATCTTTTCTTTGCCGATTTGGATACATTTTATTCCTTTTTGTTGTCTGATTGCTGTTGCAAGGACTTCTAGTACTATGTTGAAGAATAATGGCGAGAATGGGCATCCTTGTCATGTTCCTGATCTTAAGGGAAAGGCTTCCAACTTCTCCCCATTGAGAATGATATTTGCTATAGGCTTTTCCTACATAATTTTTATGAGATTGAGGAATGTACCCTCTATCCCTACACTCTGAAGTGTTTTAATCAGGAAAGGATGCTTTATTTTGTCAAATGATTTTTCTGCACCAGTTGAGAGGATCATATGGTTCTTGACTCTTTTCTTGTTTTTATATCTATCACGCAGGATGGTTTGCTGATGTTGAACCATCTTACGCCAAGGATGTATCCCACTTGGTCATGATGGATAATCCTATATCGTACCTGTTGGATCTACAGCTTTAGATCTTGTTGAGAATGAGCATCCATATTCAGAACTAGGAAATCGGGCTGTAATTCTCCTTTTTGATGGGGTCTTTGCCTGGTTTGGGGGTCAAGGTAATATTGGCCTCATAGAATGAGTTTGGTAGTTTTCCTTCTGTTTCTATCCTTTGAAACAGCTTCAGGAGAATATTTCTTCTGAACTGTTTTGGTGAATTCCAGAATCCTCAGCACCTGGAGCTCTTATTTTTGAGGTTTTTGATCTACTTTAATTCTCTTCATAAATTAATGGAACTCTGTTTAAAAAATCAATTTTTTCCTCTTTCAGTCTTGGTGGCTTATAGGTTTCCAGGAAGGCATTCATTTCTTCCAGGTTGTTTAATTTATTGGCTTAAACTGTTGATAAAAGTTTCTAATGATCCTTCCTATTTCATTGGTGTTGGTTGTAACCTCTCCCTTTTCATTCATAATTTTATTAATTTGGGTCCTTTCTCTATTCTTTTGAATAAGTCTGGCCAGTGGTTTATCGATCTTATTTATTCTTTCAAAGAACCAGCTTCTAGTTCTGTTGATCTGCTCTACTGTGCTCCTGGTTTCTAATTCATTGATCTCTGCTCTAATCATGATCAACTGCTTTCTCGTGCATGGGTTAGGCCTGTTCTTCTGTTCCAGCTCCAGCTTCTTGAGGTGAGAATATAAAAACTGCATTTTAGATTTTTCTATTCTTTTGCGTGAGTCTTGGATGGCTATGTTTTCCCCTTAGGACTGCCTTTGCAGTGTCCCATAGGTTTGGACCGTATTGTTTTCATTCTCATTGGTCTCCATGAATTGTTTAAATTGATTTTTGATTTGCTGGTTTATTGAATCATTCTTGAGCAGGATGGTTCTTAGTTTCCAAGTGTTTGAGTTTCTTCCAAATTTTTCCTTGTGGTTGAGTTCCAATTTCAAAGCATTGTGGTCTGAGAATATGCAGGGAATTATTTCAGTTTTGGTATCGGTTGAGACCTGTTTTGTGACCCAGTGTATGGTCTATCCTGGAGAACATTCCATGTGTATTCGAAAAGAATGAGTATTCTATTATTCTCAGTGTAGTGTTCTATATATATCTGTGAGGTCCATCTATTCTAGTATGTTATTCAAAGCTCTTGTTTCTTTGTTGATTTTCTGCTTAGGTGTTCTCTCTATTGCCTATAGTGGAGTGTTGAGGTCCCCTACTATTAACGTATTTTTATCTATATGTCTCTTTATTCTGGTTAAGAGTTGGCTTGTGTATCTAGCTGCTCCCCTGTTGGGGGCATAGATATTTATAATTGTCATATCCACTTGTTGGATACATCCTTTAAGAATAATATAGTGTCCTTCTGTATCTCTAACTACAGTCTTTAGTTTAAAATCTAATCTGTCTGATAGGAGAATTGCTACCCCAGCTTTCTTTTGAGGTCCATTGGCATGAAAAATGGTTTTCCATCCCTTCACTTTCAGTCTGGATGTATCTTTAGGTTCAAAATGAGTCTCTTGTAGGCAGCAAATGGATGGGTCATGTCTTTTTATCCAATCTGCAACCCTGTGGCGTTTATGGGAGCATTTAGGCCATTCACATTAAGAGTGATTATTGAGAGACATGATTTTAATGATGTCATGTTGTCTGTAATGTCTTTGTTTCTATAGATTGTAAATTTCTGTTCTGTATCACTCTTGGTACTTTTAGTTTTATGGAACCCCCCTTAATATCTCTTGTAGGGCTGGTTTCGTGGTTATGAAATTGGTCAGTGACTGGCGATTCTGGAAGGTCCTTATCTCTCCATCAATTCTGAATGACAGCCTTGCTGGATAAAGGATCCTTGGCTGTTTTTCTCTGAAAGAGCTTTAAAAATGCCACCCCCCCAACCCTTTCTCTCATTTCAGGGCTGTGTAGACAGGTCTGACATAATTCTGACATTTTTGCCTCTGTACATGAAAATTTTTTCGCCCTGGCCGCTTTCAATACTGTATCCTTGGGTCTAATATTTGCGATTTGCACTATGACGTGACGTGGCGTAGGTTTGTCGTGGTTGAACTTGGGAGTGGTCCACTCTGTCTCTTGGACACAAATGCTTGTTTCCTTTGCTAGATTAGGGAAGTTTTCACTACAATTTGTTCAAATATCTCTTCTAGACCTCTCTCTTTCTCCACCCCCTCGGGGATGCCGATGATTCTGACATTGGAATGTTTCACTGTAGTCAGTAATCTCCTGTACCCTACATTCTTGAGATTGAATTTTTTTGAGCCAAGTTTCTGTTTTAACTTCCTCTTCTACCATCCCATCCTCCAATTCACTAATTCGTTCTGCCTCATTCACCCTGGCCGTCAGAGCATCTAGTGTTGACTGAATTTGATTCATAGAATTTTTAATTTCTGCCCGATTCGCTCTCATTCCCGCCCTTAGAGATTCTGTATTCTCATTAATATTTTCATTAATACTTTTTTCAAGTCTACACATCATCTTGACCATTGTTACTCTGAACTCCATTTATGATAATTTGGTTATATCTATATCCATCAGTTCTGTACAGAGGCCACAGACTCATTATCTTTTCTTTGCTGCAGGGGATTTCTCCTTCTCATCATTCATATGAGTAGAGGTTGCGGGGTTGTCCAGAGCTCAAATTATTGATCAGGACCCAGGCAGTGTGCACTTGTTTTATTGGGACCTTAGGGATGTGGGCTTCTTGATTTTTCAGCCTGCCTTCTGGGGGAGGGGCCTGCCATGCCGATACTCAGGCAACCCTGTTTGGGTAGAGTCTCCCTGTCCCCTGTGAGGGGGGATGGGGTTTGGCACAATGTGAGCTGGTATTTCCAGGCTTTTGTTCTCTGGCAGCTTTCCCTGGCAGTTTTCTGTGGCTCTTCTGAGAGTCAGAGCAGCAGTGGCCGAATCCTAGTCTCTGTCTCAGAACAGAGAGTTCGCAGTCTGCTCTCCACTGAGCTCTCTTGGCCTCTTTAACTCTGTTTCTGTTGGTGCTGCTAAAAACCCTGCAGCGTTCTGTTTTGTGCACCCCACAGCGTTCTGTTTTGTGCACCCCACAGCCCGTGTCCCAGCCCTCACTTCCAGGGCCGGCACATCTCTGTCCTTTGTGTTTCTAACACTGCCAGCCGCCCCCCGTTCCCGCGTACACTCCTGAGCTCTCTGTTTCAGTGTGGTTGGAGTGCACTCCAGAGCGCCAGTTGTCAGTCTGGACGCGCGCGTGCTCCCGAGCTCCCGGTTTCAGTCTAGTTCCAGTGAGCACTCCGGAGCTCCAGTTTTCAGTCTGGTCGCACGCACGTTCCCCGGCTCACGGTCTCAGTCTGCTCTCTGCGGGTGCTGGTCGGTGAGTCCATCCCGCTACCCAGTGCAGGTGGCTACTGCTTCCCGGCGCCCGTGCGCGGCAGCTCCCTCCCCCTTCCGTTTATCTTCCCATATCTGGGTGCAGTTTCATGGCTCCCCGCTTCATACCTGAATACTAAGTGCTGGAGATGTTCATTTGTAGAGATCCAGATGTATCTTCCTGCGTCTCAGGCTGATTCCGTGGATGTTCAGGGTGGTCTGGTACCTATCCAGCTCGACTCAGGGGACCAGCTGAAAAAGGGCACCCCTACTCCTCCGCCATCTTAACTCCTCCCTCCTTTTTTGTAGATTTCTCTGCTAAATGAGTTGCTCCCAAGCAGAGTCCAGAAGCTCAGGCACCTAAGTTCCTTAGGACAGAAAATCCATTCTGCCTTTTATTGATTGATTATTTTAGCATCAGAGTGGTTTCTTCATACAAATCTCAGGAGACGTACCAGTATATAGCTAAAAGCGGGGCTTCTTTCCTTTGGTTTCATAGAACATGGTTGGAAAGGCACCGCTGAAGTTAGCAGTAGCCAGTGCAAATGTGAGCAGAAGACTAACATGGTCAGAGTTGTACTTTGCACAGGGAAAAGAAGTGACAAAGGCGAGTGACAGCCATGAGTGCAGTTTTGGAGTGCTCCAGACTAGAGAGGGCCTGGTTCAACAGAGTGGGACAGTAGCAGGAAATTGCAGAGGGGGACAGGGTGCTCAGGAAACTGACAGACAGCTCTTGTCTTGTGAAGACCCCGTGGCACTGGAGACCAGTGTCCTGGAGGGGGAGCCCAGAGATAACAAGATTTCCAAATGGACTCCATCTCACACTTCACCGTGTGTTTGATTTTGTTTCTCCGTCAATGCATCATTTCTTTTGATGTGATTGTAAAAGAGACTAGTGTTGCTTTGAGAACGAATTTGAAGTTTTTGTGCATTAAAACAATTGAGTTTCTTCAGCACTCAGGCTTGGCTAGAAAATGATGTTTGGTTTTTAATTAGGAACTTTTTGCCTGGTGATCACAGCAGTCCCATCCCCACCCTTCCATCTCCCCTCTTAATCTGGAGAAATAAGTTGGAGTCCATGCTAGTTGGTGATACGGAAAAGCACATTGTTTTATTTTTAATTTTTAATTTTTTTCTTTCCATGTTTTTATTTAAATTCCAGTTAACATATTGTGTACATTTAATTTCAGGTGTACAATTCAGTGATTCAGCACTTACATACATCACCTGGTGCTCATCACAAGTGGGTTCCTTAATCCCCATCACCTGTTTAACTCATCCACCCACCCACCTCCCCTCTAGCCACTCTGAGTTTGTCCTTTATAGTTAAGAGACTGTTTCTTGGTTTGCCTCCCCCACCCACCCCGTGTGTGTTTGTTTCATTTCCTAAATTCCACTTATGAATGAAATCATATGGTATTTGTCTTTCTCTGACTGACTTGTTTCACTTAGCATAATACCCTCTAGCTCCATCCACATGTCATTGCAAATGGCAAATTTTCATTCTCTTTTGTGGTTGAATAATATTCCATTATATGCATATGTGACACACACACACACTTCTTTATGCATTCATCAGTCAGTGGACATTTGGGCTTTTTCCATAATTTGGCTATTGTAGACAATGCTGCTGTAAACATAGGGGCTCATGTATTCCTTCAAATTAGTATTTTTGTATCCTTTGGGTAAATACCTAGTAAGGCACATTGTTTTAAAATGTGGGAGAGAAAGGCAAGGTTCAATAAAATACGCTTCTCTTCCTCACATGATTTATTTTGCATGTGAACAGATTGCACAAAAATATTGGACATTTCTACTTTTCTGGGAAGTACCTTTATTTGCATATAGAAGAGGAAGAAAATTAGCGATCATCTTACACACATTAGCAGAATTGTTTCATAGTTTTTTGTTTGGTTATGTTGTGGAGTTTGGTGAGCAAAATACTTTTCAATTTGTAAAATAAAAGTTTAGAAATACTGAGAAGACTCCTCTTGGTCATGTTGCCTCAGGTATATCAGCACTTGCACAACACTCTCACTGTGGGCGCCACAGGCAGGACGCTTGAATGGGCACCAGGATGATCAGTGCTGCGTTTTCCTGCCTGTGGTTTCACCATGTTTTGTAATCTTGCTGTTGAGCTGCCCTGACAGTTTCTATTTTAAACAGTGATTATTCCTGTCAGTGCCTGTGCAGAGCTCCCACTTGTTGGCTCTTGGATAGGACGCACCTTCACTCGGCTTATGTCTGACACTGGGCCACACTCCTTGCAGGTGCCCCCTAAGGGAGGCTCTGGGTCCCAGTCTGTGCTGGACTCTGACCCCCTGTGTGCGTGGTGCCAGTGCTGCTGCTCCTGCCTCTCAGCTTACCCCCGAGTCCCCAGCTTCTGGCCTCTGAGTTGGTGGCCCAGTGCTTCATTCCCTGCTTGGTGCATCCAGTGCTAACTATGCTACACATACCACTGCCTGCCTCTGCAGGGCTTTGGGGGCAACTTTTAGTCCTGTTTGTGAACTGGGTTAGCTGCCCCTGTATCTTACTGATAGTGAGACCCAGCCCAGTCTGGTTCCTGGCCCTTGGAAGCTTAATATTTATTAATAGGCGTGTACCTAGTGTAAGAGTTTTAATTTCATTTCTGTTTTTGTGGACAGTAATTTATCTAGGTAAGACCTTGCCTTGATCAAAGGTATGGATCTGTGGAACTTGTGCTGGGTTCCTTTGTGAGTAGGTGAGACGTGCTGGAGTTAAGTGTTTGATTTGCTAAAGATTTAAATTTAGAGGCTGTATGAAAGACGGAAGTAACCAGAATCAGTTTGCTTACTGCTTATGTTTTGAGCTGTTTCTCTTGGTGTTTTTTGGCCATCCTTCTAAATGAGGCCCCTCGTCAAGCTGATTACATCGTCTCTAGGTTCGACCTTTATCGGCATTTATTTTCTTTTGCTCATCACTTTTATTCTTTTACACTAGTAGATGAATGTCCTTTCTTCCAAATACATGCAAATGATTTCACCCAAAAATGTTTTCAAATGTTTTTCGTTTCCAGAACAGTGCTAGGCGAATGGTGCTAGAACAGAAATACAGCTCTATGGTGATAGAAGTTTATCCTCTCATCTGCTAAAACAATGAGGCCCCCCTTCCGTGGTTGCTTCCTCACACCTGCACTCACCTCTGTGAAACTCACTTTGTTGACTTCTTTGTTTGCCTCTGGTCTTTACCCAAGTGGACACAGTGCCTGGTGACGGGGTGGTGATGGTGATTCTGTCCCTGCTCTGGTTGTGGGGCCTCTGAGCCTTGCTCTGCTCATCTGTTAAGGTGTGGTAGCCCCATATTGAGGGCAGCTGAGGGGACAACTTGTTGAGAAGATGTCAGGGTGAATCTGAGGCTGAGGGGCAGACTTTGCCAGGTGAGGGAGAAAGGAGGTCAGCACCTGTGGGGCCTTCAGCATGTTGTGGGCACTGCCTTTCCAGCGGGCAGCTGTGAGGCCCTCCACCCTAGTGTTGGGAACCCCAGCCTCCTGTCTACATGTACTTGCTTGACCCCTGATGTTCGCCTGTGGGGGCCACCTGAGGTGCATGGGGCATTATCCCTGGGCTCTAGCTTCAGGTGGGAAATGAAAGGGAGGGGTGCCCTAGTTTGCTGTGCTCGGGGGCTCCACTGGCAGTATTGTTGAGGCGGTGCAAGGGGGATTTATGCATTCCAGTGTGCTCTGTGTCACAGCGGGAGAGGGGAGTCTGCAGTGAGATACAGAGTCTTATGGAGGCAAATGCCAGCAAGATATTGAAGACCCTGCCCTGTACAGACCTGAATCTCCATTCTGCGTGAGTCTCTTCCTGGTAGTGAGCAACCTATGGTTGCTTGACTCCCACCTGAGGTCCCCTGTGTCCCAGGAGTGCCTCACCTAAGGGTAGGGAATATGGGGCCTGGGAGGAAGAAATAGCCAGCTGGGGTCTCACCGGACTGAGAGTGTTCTAGTGTGTCACAGCACAGCCTTCCCTCCCCTCCCCTCCATCCCCTTCTCTCCAGTTCGGCCTCCTGGGCATGTGGTCCGCATGCCAGGGTCATGCCATGGACACAGGCTGAGTGAAAGAATAAGCTGGGTAAGTGGGGCACATAGCATAGTGGGCAGGGTTCCCTAGTTCAGACCACTGACCAGCTCTCACCCACCAATGGTGAGAATGCTGAGTAGCTATCTGGAGCGTAGGTATCGCCTGAACCAAGGGGATCCCTGTGAGTGATTCAGGGGTATTTGAACAGTCACTGGAAGAGCAACAAAGTACGTTCAGTATGTCCTTTGAAATCTTTATTTTAAAAATTGTTAAATTTACAAAGTCAGTTGATGGTTTGTTAAAATGGCAGTTTTATAATTTGACAAGCTGTAGAGCTTGGAGACAGACTTGAGGGCTGGGAACTACTGCCAATAGAGACTCAGTCAATGAGGAAGAGCCTGGTTGGACATTGTTTGATGATGTAAACCAAGGAGAGTGCCTTATTTGCAGTTAGCTTACTGCGAGGGGGTGGGTGTGGGGGCTCACACACCGGAAGTGCCTCATTCTTTGAGAATGAGGTTCGAGTGGTCCACTGGCCTTTGTTTTACCCCTAGCCATCTGCTTTCTCTGCACTGAGCCTGTATTGTTTCATGATCAAAAAATACCAGCACATGATGGATTTTAGCAGCCAGTCGGTGCAAGGGCATATGGACCCTGTTGGGGTAATTCTCAACTCATTCTTAGTTCTAGGTTAGTTTGCTTGGGCTGCCAGAACAAATACCACAGACCAGGTGCCTTAAGCAACCGAAATGTATTGTCTCACAGTTAATGGAGGCTGAAAGTTTGAGATCAAGGTGTCAGCAGGGTTGGTTCCTTCCAAGGTCTCTCTCCTAGATTTGCAGGTGGCTGCCTTCTCTCTCTGTTCCCACATGCTCCTCCCTTTGTGCTTGTGGTCACAAGCCATCCTGCTGTGACCAGGCCCCAACTGATGTACATCTCTGTATGTGTTCATGTAAGCTGAATTGGTGAAGACAGAAATGTGATGGAGTTGTTAAACTGTACATTCCCACCTGGCAGCACTGGTAGGGTTGAGCACCATTCCAGGTAAGTCATTTCATGATGCTTCTGGGCACTGGCATTGTGGAAGCTGCTTACACAGGCTCGTCACTCCTTCAGGTGCAGTGGAGGCTCTGCCCCTCGGGTCATGCAGTGGCGAGGCAGACGAGGGGTCCTTATCTTGGGTATACAACACAGGCTTTGTGGGGGCTGGCAGCAGCATGCGCAGTGAGCAGGGAAGGGGACCAGAGACCATGAGGCAGATGTCACGCTGGGAGGAAACCCCAGTGGGCCTGAGGGGACAAGGTAGGAAGGGGCAAGTTCCTGTGGCCAGGTTGTCGCAGAGTGGTTGCAGTGAGCATGGACTTCGTTTCTTGGGCGGTGTGATGCCCACGATGAGCATAGGGTTTGTTGGTGGCAGTTCGAGATGGAGAAAAGTAAATGGACTTAAAAGAAATCCTGAAGGTAGAATTGTGAGGTGTCAAAAAACAAGTCCGGACAGAGACTTTGGAGACTTGGACCCAGAGCTGAGTATTCCCAACTTTTCTTGATGTGGTTGAGGCAGAGGCGATGCCGAAACGCATTTGTGGAAAATGCACAGGATGGAGAGACATGGGAGTGTTTGTGGGGCCCTGGGACTGTGTGTGTGTGTGTGTGTGTGTGTGTGTGTGTGTGTGTGTGTGTGTTCGTGGCAACTGCAGGGCTCCACATGGCAGAGTGTTTGCTGGGGAATGTTTATGACCGAAAAAAATGAAATACGAAAATGTAACAAATGGGGAAGAACAGCAGTGACCTACAGCCCGGCCTTGGCCAGTGGTCCACAGAAAGCTAAAAACGTGCTGCACAAAGATGTTCAACAACTTGAACATTTCTACGGAAGCTGGAAGAAAAAAGCAGCTTACAAAACAGCATGTATCATATTATCTTCTTTTTGTTGGGGGGTGGGGAGATTATGGTGTTTTTTTTTTCCTTTTCCACATTTTCTGATTTATATACAGTAAATATTGCTGTTTTTTTGCTCTTGATTTTTAAAAATTGTAACATCAAATGTACCATTTTGAACATTTTTAAGTGTACAGTTAGTTCAGTGACATCGAGTGCATTCACAGTGTTGTACAACCATCTCCACTGTCCTCTCCAGAATTTTTCCCATCTTCCCAGATGGGAACTTTCTACCTGTTAAACACAAACTCCCCATTTCCAACCCCCGACAACCACGATTCTGCATTCTCTCTCTGACTCAGACTACTCTAGGTACCTAACCTAGGTGTAATCATGCATTATTTGTCCTTTGGTGACTGGTATATTTCACTCGGCATGATGTGCTCAGGGTTCATCCATGTTGTAGCCTGTGCGAAAATTCCCTTCCTTGTTAATTATATCTCATCGTGTATATGTACCACACAAATATTGCTATTTTTATATAGAAAAGTGTCCTTAAATACTGATTTGGATTAAGTCGAGCATTTATCTTTTTCCTTGGATGTGACCTAAGTGTTTCCCTAACCCTGTCTGTGAGCCTCCTGCACTGCCTCTTCCCCCACTGAAGGTGGCCTCTCTTGAGCAGAGGAGAGGGAGGAAGAAGAGTCCTATGCGTGTTGGGCAGGAGGCCAAGGTTGGTCCCATGGGCAGTGTGGCTGTCC
Organism: Ursus maritimus; assembly: GCF_017311325.1. Classification (NCBI taxonomy): domain Eukaryota; kingdom Metazoa; phylum Chordata; class Mammalia; order Carnivora; family Ursidae; genus Ursus; species Ursus maritimus. The sequence continues at coordinate 92,329 of NW_024425230.1, forward strand.
CAGGTGGTGGGCCTGACCCGTTTTCTCATTGACCAATGGCACCGGTGGCGTGAGGTCGTGGAAGGACTGCGGGAGCTCCCACGCCTCTCCTGGCACAGCATGGTTTCTGGCCATGCAGAGGGCCAAAAGTGGCACTCAGGGCTGGATCCATAGGAAGCACGTCATTTGGCAGCCTGGTGCCTTGGAAGCCATCACCGCTCTGCAGGGCAGTGGCCAGGGCGACGACCAGCCCTTGCTACTCAGTGCTTTGCTCTCCTGGGCGTCTTCTTTCATAAGTATGCGGAACAGGAAGTCCTGATGATGGAAGTTTTTAAAAGGCCATTTTCCTTGTTTACAAAAGGACCAGATATTTTGAAAACTTATCTGCTACATTTTATATTTATAGTTAGAAACATACAGAGTAGATCTGTTGTCGAGAGGAGTTTTGCGTAAATGCCAGTTAGGCCCACTAGGTCCCGGTAGTCAGTTCCCCTGTGTTCTGGCTGATTTCCTGTCAAGGACAGAATTGTTGCTGTCACCAGTGCACTTGTGGATTTACTTCTCCTTTCAGTCCTGTTGGTGTTGGCTTGGTGCAGTCTGAAGCTCTCTCTTACCAGATGCATCCACACTGAGCATTGGTCTGTCTCCTTGGTGAATGACCTTCTGTCACTCTGCGGTCCACCTCATTATCCCTGGTAGTTTTCTTGCTCTGAAGTTGACTACTCGCGTGGCCATTCCAGCTTCCTTTGGACCGGTGCTTGCACAGTTTGTCTTTTCCCCTTTTACTTTCAACATATATCATTATAGTCGAGGTGAGTTTCTTATAGCTGGGATATAGTTAAGTCAGGACTTTTTCATCCTTTTGACAATCTCTGGCTTTTAGTGTGTTTAGACTTTTTTTTTTTTTAAAGTTTCCTCTTCTTCTGGGATCCCAATTATTCTAATATTGTTTCAATTTATGATACCACTTATTGCTCAGATTCTCCTCTTGTGATCCAGTAGTTGTTTTTCTCTTTTTCTCAGCTCCTTTATTCTCCATCATTTGGTCTTCCATTACATTGATTCTCTCTTCTGCCCCATTTATCCTAGCAGTTGGAGCCTCCATTTATTATTGCATCTCATTAATAGCCTTTTTTTATTTCAACTTGGTTAGATTTCAGGTCTTTTATTTCTCCAGAAAGGGATTCTCTGGTGTCTTCTATGCTTTTTTCAAGCCCTGCTAGCATCTTTATTATCGTTATTCGGAACTCTAGTTCCGACACCTTACTTACATCCATACTGATTTAGGTCCCTGGCAGTCAGTACTGCCTCTTGTTGTGTTTTTTGAGCTGAGTTTTTCTGTCTTGTGATTCTTGTGGAAAGTGGTCGCTTTTCTACTTGTAGAGTTGCAGCTATTCTTTTCTTAGTTCTCAGTTCTTAGCCCTTCAGTTGAGTTCACAGGTGTTCAGAATGATTTGATAGCTGTCTAGCTGAATTCTTGGGAACAGACGTAACGAAGGCCTCCTGCTCCTCTGCCATCTTGGACTATCTTTTTTTTAAGTTTTATTTACTTATTTCTTTATTTAGAGAGAGAGAGTGAGCAGGGGTAGGGGTAGAGAGAGAAGAAGAGAGAATCTCAAGCGGACTCCCTGCTGAGCGTGGAGCCGGATCCCACTGAGGCACTCAGGCACCCCTGTTTAGACTATTCATGATCAAGTAATTACTGGCATGTTTGGATATCACACACACACATTTTTTTTTTTTTTTTTGTCTTATGAACAGTAGAAATTTATTTCTCACAGTTCTGGAGGCTCAGAAGTCTAAGATTAGGGTGTCACGGTCCCAGTATTGTCTTGTTTGGTGAGGGTCTGTATTTTCTGATTTTTAATAAGAAATATGTATTTGGGCTTTATCTGTTTCTGACAGAGAGCTCCTAAAACCCTTACAGTTTCTTAAGTGGTAAGGAAGATATTGATACTCATAACAAACCCCTTTCAACCACACCTGAGTTTATGGTAATGAGGTGACTTTTGGAACGCCCCTTAAGAAGGGGGCTGGTTGTCAGACCCAGCATTTGATTAGAGGGTTGGAACTTTCAATCCCACCTTCCTGACCTTGGAGGTTAAATCCTTTGCCAATGGCCAGTGATTTAATCAGTCATTCATGCTCATGTAAGGAAGCCCACAACAGGGTTCAGAGAATTTCTGGATTGATGAAATACATGGACGTTTGGGAATACTGTAGAGCACTCACAAGGGCACAGAAGTTCAGCACCCTTTCCCCATAACTTGCTCTGTGCCTGTCTTCCATCTGGCTTTTCCTGAGCTACATCATTTATAATAAACTGGTAATCTAGTCAGTAGAACATTTTCCTGAGTTCTGTGAGCCACTCTGGCAAATTAATGAAACCCAAGGAGAGGGTTTTATTGTGGGAACCTCTAATTTATGGCTGGTTGGTCCAAAGCACAGATGACAACCTGGACTTTGGGTTGGTATCTGAAGTGGAGGAGGGGGCAGCCTTGTAGTACTGAGTCCTTAACTTGTGGGATCTGATGCTATCTGCAGGTAGATAGTGTCAGAATTAAGCTGAATTGTAGGACACCCAGTTGGTATTCAAGAATTACTTGGTGGTGTGGGGAAAAAAGCCACACAGTGGAATTGGTCGCAGAATCAGAGGACCCTTTTCCAGGTTGCAGACACCAACTTCTCATTATGTCCTTAAATAGCAGAAAGAGGATCCCTGTGTTTTTCATTGGTCTGCTTCCTTTTCCTGCCTTCTGTTAGGTTGTCTGAACGTTTTTAGTATTCCATTTTAATTTATCGTGTATGATCTTTTCATAAGTTATATTGCTTTTTATAGTTTTTTTTTTAATTGGTTGCCCTGGGGATTATAAAGGACACGCTTAACTTTTCAGTTTGCTTCAAATCAATATTTCACTAGTTCAAGTGGAATGTAGGAAATTTACACCATGTTAGGTCCTTTTGCCTCCCCTCTAATGTCATAGCTCTCTTACATATTACATTTATAGTTAGCAAAACCCCGTTAGACAGTGTTTTAATTTTTGCTTTCAAACCCTAAAGAGCTGTGGAGGAAATAGTCTATTCTCTCTGCTACCTGTTTACCCTTTGGATTGCTTTTGCTTTGTTCTGTGTCCCAAGTCCTTCTGATATTCCTTCCCTTTTATTTATTCCCTTATTTCATCTTCATTCCTGAAGGATATTTCACTTGATGTAGGATTCTGTGTTGACACTCCTTTCAGACTTAAAAAGTGTCATTCTACTTTCTCAGGTCTCCTTGGTTTCTGAGGAGAAATCCACAGGCATTCAAATTGTTGTTCTGTAGGTAATAAAGCATTTTTTCTCTGTTTCCGAGATATTTTTTCTTTTTCTTTTTTTCACCATTAATTTTTTTTTTTTAAATTTGAGTACAGTTGATACACAATTTTGCACTAGATTTCAGGTGTACAGCTTACTGATTTGACATGTTTTTACATTATTCTGTGTTTGCCACAAGTATAGCTACCCTCTCTCCTGATACATCTCTATTACGGTATTATTGACTATCCCTTATGCTGTGCCTTGTATTCCTGTGACTTATTCATTCAAGGTATTTTTTTTTTCTTTGCTTTAGTTTATAACAGTTTGACTATGATGCGTCTGGTATGGATTTCTGTAGGTTTATCCTATTTGGGATCCATTAAGCTTCTTGAATTCATATACAAGTGTTCTGCCAAATGTAGGAGGTTTTTGGCCATTGTTTTCACCCACTTTCTGCACCCTTTGCACTCTCATGACACAAATATTAGACCATTTCTCTTGTACCAAAGGTCCTTGAGTCTCCTAATTTTTTTTAACCTTTTTTCTGTTTTTCAGATTAGATAATTTCTTTCTTTCTTTTTTTTTTAAAAGATTTTTATTCATTTATTTGACAGAGATAGAGACAGCCAGCGAGAGAGGGAACACAAGCAGGGGGAGTGGGAGAGGAAGAAGCAGGCTCATAGTGGAGGAGCCTGAGGGGCTCGATCCCATAACGCCAGGATCATGCCCTGAGCCAAAGGCAGACGCTTAACGACTGCGCCACCCAGGTGCCCCTCAGATTAGAGAATTTCTATTGTTCTAAGTTCACTTAATCTTTCCTTTGCTCTTGAGCTCATGTGGGGGGGGGGGTTAAATTTTTAGTATAGTATTTTTTAGTTTTAAAATTTCTAGAATTTTTATTTGGTTCTTTATATGGTATCTTTGTTTTCCTGGCTTTCAATTTTTTTCTTCCAGTTTGGGAGTGTTATCATTGTTTGTTAGAGCATTTTCGTAGTCATTGCTTTAAACTCTGGTACATAATTGTAATATCTGTGTTCTTTCATTGTCAGTATCTGTTAATCATCTTGTCCTATAGGAGTTAAGACATTCCTAGTTCTTTGTGCGCTGAGTAGTTTGGGCTGCAACTGGACATTTTGGATATTATGAAATGGGGCTCTGGGTCTAAGTCGTAGGAGAATGCTGATTTTTTATTTTAGCAGGTAAGCCACCTGGTTCAATTTAGACTGTGGTTTTAACCTGCCTTCTCTGGGGTATGATTCAGTGTCAGTTCTGTTCTCAGAGCCTCCGAAGTGCCATTTGGATCTGTCCCATGAGTGTCTCCTGTGGCCATCTGGGAGCTGCCTGTGGTCTCAGGGATTGGGGTGTGAGAGGATCAGATTCATACACATCCAGCTTGGGGGTGGGCCCAGAGTTCGTGAGCAACTTTATGGGCTTGCTCTTCTGAGATTCTTCCTCTCCACACTGTCCCTGGGGCTTTCCGGTGCCCTGGGGTTCCCTTTTTGGTTCTTCAGCCAGTAGTTGGGGGTTTAGTAACTCGCTCCACCATGTACTTCTACACCCGCACCTTGTCTGGCGCCCAGTGTTGGGAGGAGCAACTGGGTGCTTCTTCCATTTAGTGTTCTCACCAGCCTGCCTGCTGCTCTTTTCTTCTCACAACACACGTGTCCTGTCTGGGGTCAGAGCTTCTTGGTGTGTTGCATCTGGGGATGGAGCTACTACTCCCTGTATCTCATCTAGGATCCGAGCA
>NW_024425230.1:97356-113485 GCF_017311325.1 Ursus maritimus
CAGCAGGAGGCAGGCTGGTGTGTGCTGTTTCCTCTCCCCTGGAGCAGGCACAGATGTGTTTAGATGACGTTCACCTCCATTTCTGTGCTTCCCTGCACTGGCCTTGGAGTTCGTGCTTTCAGTCCTTTGCTAACAGCCCCCTCCCTCTTTCATGTTGTCTCTTGGCCCTCACCTTAGTAGTCTCTACAGGCTGTCCCTGGAGGAAAGGCTCTGACCTTTTCCATCTCTATCCTTAGTGTGTAACCTTGCTTAGAGGAACCACCTGGGAAGTGTCTGTATGCAGGGAAGCACTGTTGCCCCCTTGGAGGCTGTGCTGGCTTCCTTGGGGCAGACATAGTATAGAAGAGGACATTCCCTCCTCTGGCCCCGTCAGACCCTGGGGGTCTGGGGGCAATCAGACCCTCCCAGAGAACCTACCAGGGACAATGGCTCCAAGGTGGGAAGAGTAACAGGAAGTAACAGTATGTGTGGTGGTCCACGTACCCTGCATTGTGACACTCCTGGAGGCCAGGAGAGGCTACCTCATGAGTCCTTTGCCAGCAAGCCCTAGGAGAGATGCCAGACACTAGGGGTTGGCCATGATCACCTCAGCCATCCCCATCACCCTCAAGAGAGGGGTCAGGCGAGTGGGCGTCTGCTTTCTCCACCTTGGAATGATTGTCAGAGTATCTCCACCCTTCCTCACAGCACAGGTGGCTTTGTGTTTTGTTTTAGGCCAAGATGGCGGCCCAAGTGACACTGGAGGATGCACTGTCCAATGTGGACCTCCTGGAAGAGCTGCCTCTGCCTGACCAGCAGCCCTGCATTGAGCCCCCACCATCCTCACTGCTCTACCAGGTTTGTGCTGGGTGGCAGTGGGGTGCACTGCCTATAGTGCTGACCTCCACATGATGGTTTTTCTCTTCCTTTCAGCCAAATTTCAACACTAACTTTGAAGACAGAAATGCATTTGTTACGGGTATTGCAAGATATATTGAACAAGCGACTGTCCATTCTAGCATGGTAATTCCTTCTGCATGCTTTGATTTTCCTTGGGGGAATAGTACCTACGATGGCAAATGTACACTTTTTTGATGTTATCCCGATATGATATGTAGTAAGGAAAAAGAGAAGAAAGTGGATGAAAATGTCTTATGTTTTTAGAGAAGGCTTTGTTTTTCTTATTATAAAAATAATACACCTTCTTTCTGAAAAGTGAGCATCTGTGACCCAGAGAAAACCTTTGTCAGCATTTAGAGGGAGTCCATTCTCTGTCATTATTTATACCTGTACTCATGCACGCACTTATACACTCAGATGTGATTCAGATTGCATGAATGAATTGCATTGTATTAGGTATTTTAATGATTTCACAAACTTTTCGTATGTCATTAAAATGTTCCAGATAAAGTAATTTTTAATAGTTGTGTAGTCCCATTTTGTAAACTTCCTCAGTTTAATTATTTTTGCATGTTTAGTTAGTTTTCCTTTTTTCTTTGTAATAAAAAATGTAGTGATGAATATCGTTCCAAACACATCATTATTCCCATTGGCTGGATTTGTAGAAGTGAAGTTACTGGATCAAAAGTTGTAAACATTTTAAAGCATCGTAAGAACATGATGAAATTGTAGTTGACATTTTTAGAACATCTCTGCACTTTTTACCATTTTTACCAGAGAAAACAATGTGAAAGGAGTAGACACTAAAGCAGTTTAAAAATGATGGCAGTCTTCTTTGCATGGATACTCTGTCTGGATTTTAAGTGCTGCAGAAATACTTCCAGCTTTTCCTCCCCTGCACTAGGGATGGTAGAGCTGCCTCAGTCTTATGAGCCCAGAGACTCTCCGTAGCCTCGTGTAAGGCCTTGAAGACCTTGTGCACATCTGCCCTATACTGGCCCCTGTTCCCGGTTTCAGGTCTGCACTGCCAGCAGGTTGTGGAGGTGTGAGTGGAGTTGGGGAACAGTGGCTGTGGCAGGTGCCCTGGGCTGTGCTGGCTCCTCTCCAACCAGCAGAAGCCATGGGAGTGTTTTGGGTGGTCATTACGGCCACAGTGCCGCACTGCAGCATCACTGGCCTCTTAGCAGCTGTCTCGTGGCGTGCAGGTCTTGGTACTTGTCTGTCCCTCTAAGTGAGAGTCAGGATAGTTTATGCCTCTGGATTGTAGCCGCGTGGCATCTCCTTTTTTATGATTGTTTTCCTGCTTGTCTTTGATTTGCCCTGTGTACCATTGCAGAATGAAATGCTGGAGGAGGGCCAAGAGTACGCGGTCATGCTGTACACCTGGAGGAGCTGCTCTCGGGCCATCCCACAGGTGCCCTATCCCAGCCGGGCCTCACTCCATCCCTGCCGGCCATGCCGTCCCACCCCTAAACAGACAACGCTCCCACCCTTCTAGTCCCCCCATCTCAGCCAGACCACACTCCCACCCCACCAGCCCTCCCCCCTCCCCCACCCCACAGTGGGCTGGGACTGCCAGCTCTGCCCTAACAACACCCTGCCCTCTCACTTCTAGCTAAGTTGAAGCCTCTTTATGTCATATTTGTTTATTCCTAGGTGAAATGTAACGAGCAGCCTAATAGAGTGGAAATTTATGAGAAAACCGTAGAGGTCCTGGAGCCTGAGGTCACAAAACTGATGAATTTTATGTACTTCCAGGTAAAACAGTGAAATAATCCTAGGAGTTTAATGCAGAGGAGTAGGAATTTGGCCCACCCTCACGTATCACCATGACTTACTAAACAAAGTGCATGTGAATTAAAACAGCCGTAACAGCCTCTGAGACTAAAAGGAACAAAGCCTTTGTCAGTCTAAAGCTTTCCTGGCCCTTCCAGAATAAATACCTCTTTTGTGTTTCACTTCTCTTGTCTCTTTGAGAGTAAATTTGTATTTCCTCCTGAAGACTTCTGTCAGTTCCAAATGTGTTTGTCATTCTGCCAGTTCATACTTTTGATTCATCTGGTTTTTCAGGTCTTTTCTTTCTCTCAGCCTCTCCTGACTGTCCACTTAGTGGTCCTTGCCCTGCCTTGGCTCCTTTGGCCCATTGGTTAGGCAGAGTAGCCACAGGAAGGGGACTTGCTGGTTTTATAAAGATATATTTTGGAGATGTATGAAGGTTTTTATTATAGATTCCTTTACCAAAGGGAGAAGATAGAACTTACTAGGAGATGAATTTTTGTTTTATCTTCAAGGTTGTCGAGAGGAAAAATTTCCCTACCCCTCCCCTTCCACCTCTGAATGCTAAAACGTGTTTGTAGACCTTCTATTAGAGTATTTTCTCAGTAACTTTGCTTGAATAATCAACAACATTCTTTTATTTTAGGGATGTAGTTGGTAAAGTGGAAAATTAATGATGATTGTCACAGAGCAAAGGCATGTGGAAATTACTTTATAGAAATAAGTCCTCTTTACCTGAGCTGTAAAATGTCCACTCATTTGGGTGGGTATTTCATCAGAGAGTAACAGTGAATCCGGATAATGTGCTTGAAGCTGGGCATGGAGTTGGCCCATCACTGACAGTGGCCTTTTTGCCCTCCCTTCCTCTGCTCAGAGAAATGCCATTGAGCGATTCTGTGGGGAGGTGAGGCGCCTGTGCCACGCGGAGAGAAGGAAGGACTTCGTGTCTGAAGCCTACTTGATCACGCTGGGCAAGTTCATTAACATGTTTGCTGTGCTGGATGAGCTTAAGAACATGAAGTGCAGTGTGAAGAATGACCACTCAGCATATAAAAGGTGACCTTGTACCCCTGGGTCCTTGCAGAAAGTGCTCTGGCAGGCAGGGTGGTTCCTGGTTGGCTGCATGCTCTGCACATAGTAGGTGTGCATCCCATAGGTGCTGAAGTAATGCAACTGGTTGGTAGCGGTTATTTGGCAGCCTCAGGACTGTTTGAATACCACTCCTAGGTATCTGAGGGTAGCTGGCAGATTATGTGTGTGGCGATGCATCGAGGTGTGTCCTCATAGGCCCGTGTACATTGTGGTCTCATGAAGCTGGAGTGGGAGCTGGTCATCCTCAAATGTTTGTTGAGGACCTGTGGGTGCTCAGTCCGTGTGGGAAGACAGAAGTACACAAGTCCCTGTTATATAGGGTCACTGCAAGGCTTTTGGCTTAGTAGGCATCTTGGTGAGGGCACAGGCAGGCTCTACAGCCTGAGGGCGCCACCTGTGTATGTCATTTCCTGGTTACACATTCCTGGAAGGTACACACCATCACAGCAGTGGGCAGAGCCGGCCTGTGGACTGTCATGGAATCATACTGAGCTTCCAGGTCCCTGAGACTAGCTCTCTTCCAGAGCTAGACCTTCTGGAGAAGAGAATTGGAAAAGGTGGGTATGGCATGGTTGTATGCTTCTGGAAAATTGTGAGGGGCAGATGGTGGCAGGAAGATGGAGGGTGGTCGGTCAGAGCAAAGCGAACTGTCCTTTAATAAACTTCCTTTTGAAAGTCTGTGCTTGGTGTGAGTAGCTGGAGTGAGGTGCTGACTTCTGTTTCTTCTGCTAGATAGGAATCTTGGTTATGAAATTAAATTCGATGAGATTTTACTTTGCATCGGAATAGGCTGTAGTTATATTGTATCTGAAATCATACAACTGTTGCCGTATCTTTAAAATAAAATCAACATGGGATATGGTGCCAAACTGAGATTTAAGGATGAAGTAGCAGTGGGAGTTGGGCTAGATCACCAGGGTTTAAGCTTGATCCATATGAAGTTAAGTATAGGTATTCATCACCTATAATTAGCTCTGCACAGAAGCCTGGATCTTCAGAACTAGATCCTTGGAGTTGACCTGTTAACCTCTCTTGAATAGGAAAGCCTGGAGTTGACCTTATTTGATGTGTTTGTGGAATTGCAAGTAAGCTTGACTCTGCATGGGGCATGGGGGCTTCTGAGGGTAGAGGGTGGAACTGGCCCAGCCCAGGAGAGCAACTGCTTCTCCTGGCTACACAAGTCACTTGCCACGTGATTTTGAGCAGCTGTTTTAACCTTTCTGACTTAGGAAAGTAGGGGGGGGGGCGGTTGACAGCATCAGTGGTTTTTAATTTCAAAAAATCTTTTTTTTTTTTTTTTTTTTTTTTACACTTAGTAGCAGCAGCTTTATTATGAAAGCCCAGTCAATAAAATAGCTTAAAGATGAGGCTGCTCTCTGGAAAGCTATGTGTGTGGGGGCCAACACCCCCTCGAGGAGCCACCCGGGCTCTCCTGAGTACAGAGAGAGCCTGGGGCACCCCTCCCGCCTTCCAGTGGCTTCTTCCTATGACCTCTTTTTGAGACCCTCTACCATCTTATCCTCATTTCTCTCAGCCCTCACATACTTACACTCACACTTTTTATTTGCACCCAGCGATAGCTAACGGTATGACCTCTTCTGAGGATAAATGCCGGGATAACCTATATGGTTATGGTGAGGCTTGAGGAAAATAGAAAACAGTATTTTTGATCCCTTCATTAGTCTTAGCAAGTACTCAGATCAATAAAGTGAACATTTTGAAAAAGGGATGTTATCATGATCAGGGTTCATGTTAGGTTTAACTATATAATTTTTTAAAAACCTACAGAAATAACAGTGGCTTAAACAAGGTTGCAGATCATTTCTGTCTCACCTGAAAGTCCTGAGGTAGGTGATCTGCAACTGATGAGGGGATTCCACAGTGTTCGCACCAGGGCTCCTGCTGTCTTGCTGCTCTGCTGCCTTCGTGTGTTGTCTCATGGTCCAGGATGGTGACTTGAGCTCCAGCTGTCATTTCTGCTTTCCAGTCAACAGGGAGGAAGGAGAATAGAAGAGTCGTACTATCTTGTATAAGTAAACTTCTAAGTGCCTGGCAGTGTTTTTCATTATATCTCATGGCTCAACCATCAGTCACATGGGCATGAGGGACATTGCTGTAGCATGGAAATTTGGGGGTCATTTCTAAAGAGGCACAGAGGAAATGACTGTCAGTATAGGTTATCAGTCTTTACCATGAGAAGTTTTCTTCATTAAAACCCCCAAGTTTTTAGGTTGCACAGACAGGCTCGTAGGTGGCCAGTTTCCACTAAACGTTTTGGGAGGCTGCCCTAGGTGTGCAGAATGCTCACACCGATCTTCGCATTGCTTTGCAAGACCCAGAGAGAGACTCAGCATGTACCTTGCAGTCTTTTTGGGCCTAAGTATCGGTAATTCTGTATGTGCTATTCCCTCTTTCCTCGCACTTACCCTGTGAGTAGGGCGGGTGGACAGTTGTTATTATAGATGTGATAAGTGAGGTTCAGGAGGTTAATCCAAGATTGAGCAGCATATTGGTGAAGGACACTGGGATTCTGCCTCTGATCTTTGGCACCAGAACTGTGTGTAGTCCCTGACTTGTGGGAGGCATGGTGGCCTAGAGGATTCTTGGCAGAGAACCTGGACAGTGCTGAGCATCTTCATTACCATGTTGTGAGAGTCACTGAGGGGGAGGCAGTCTTTCTCAGAGTTGGGAACAGATAGCCATGGGAAGAGGCCAGCGTGCAGGGATCCTTCAGGAAGGCCTGTGGTCGGCGCTGCCATATCTCTGAGGAAGTCTGTCAGCTGTGGACAGTGGGGTGGTGAGCTGTCCAGGCTGTCAAAAGAGTGACCTGGAGTCCAGGGTAGACAAACTCGAGGAGGCTGAAATTATAACTAGCTTCTAAGACCCACATTTTTACAGATAACTGTCGCCAGATAAAGTAATCTGGGTCTTCTATGCCTTTTTTTTTTTTTTTTTTAAATCATTAAGCACATTCGTTGTTTAACTCTTTTTTTGCTTTCAAAGGGCTGCTCAGTTTTTACGGAAAATGGCGGACCCACAGTCCATCCAGGAATCACAGAATCTGTCCATGTTCCTGGCCAACCACAACAAAATCACACAGGTAAGGCTCACACTCTCTCTCCTCTGGCTGATGGGACGTGTTGTTGGGGTCTGGGAGCCTGGGAACAGTCCGTGGCATGGATCTCACACTCTGTGTTTCAGTCTTTGCAGCAGCAGCTTGAAGTGATTTCTGGCTATGAAGAGCTCCTTGCTGACATCGTGAATCTGTGTGTGGATTACTACGAGAATAGGATGTACCTGACACCTAGTGAGAAACACATGCTTCTCAAAGTACGTGTGTGGGCACGGCTGCTTACATAGCTGTGGGGAGAAGAGGCTGTGCGTTGACTATGATCCTTTTGCCCACCTTTTCTTATTCTCACGCTTGCCGCGTGTGTGTGTGTGTACGTGTACACAGTATCCTCTATGGTGCCCACAGCATGCACTACAGGCTCTCAGCACATTCCTGTGGGTGCGTGTGTGTGTGTGTGTGTGTGTGTGTGTGTACGTGTACACAGTATCCTCTATGGTGCCCACAGCATGCACTACAGGCTCTCAGCACATTCCTGTGGGTGCCCCAGGCTTGACCCCAGTGCCAGTTGGGATCATATGCCACCCCCTGGAGAATGTGCTCATGGGTGAGGAGGTCCAGGGTCAAGGGCTTCTCTCAGTATTAGCTTCTTATAGCAGAGGTTATATCAGGTTCTATTTGTTAAGGATATAATTCCTAGGAATTAAGAATACTGTGTCTCCATGATTATAGATTTTTTTTGGTCAAGAATGTGGCCATTCACCATATTGGGGAGGTTTTCTTCTTCTCCTCCTCCTCCTCCTCTTCCCTCTCCCCCTCCCCCTCCCCTCTCAAGAATGTGGCCATTCACCATATTGGGGAGGTTTTCTTCTTCTCCTCCTCCTCCTCCTCTTCCCTCTCCCCCTCCCCCTCCCCTCCCTCTCCTCCTCCTCCCGCTCCCCCTCATCCTCCTCTTCTTTTTTTTTTCTTTTTTAAGATTTTACCTATTTATTTGAGTGAGAGAGAGGGAGAGAAAGAATGATCATGAGCAGGGGGGGAAGGATAGAGGGAGAAGCAGAGTCCCCGCTGAGCCAGGAGCCTGATGTGGGACTCGATCCTAAGACCCTGGGATCATGACCTGATCTGAAGGCAGACCCTTAACTGACTGAGCCACCCAGGTGCCCTGGGGAGATTTTCAGTGACATTTCTTACTGTGAAGAGGAGAAGGTAGTTCTGCTATTGCATTTGCTCTGCTTTCCACCTTTGGGGAGGATAGTCCTGAAGGACCTTGTGCTAGGTGTCCTGTCAGCCCAAAACCTTCCCTGTAAGAGTGGGCCCAGCCCCAAGATCTCTTCCTGAAGGAGAGCACCATGCTGGAGGACACTGCTTGGGGTGGGGGAGGAAATTAAAATAGCCACAAGAAATGACACACATGGAAGAATAGCTTCATATGAAGGGATAGCTATTTATTTATAAGGAACTTTTAAAAGTGCTTTTTGAAAGAAGAGTGAACTATCATTTAAATTTACGAACTGTAGCATTAGAAGTGCTTATGGATAATTAAACTTGCAGGTTTAAGTTTTTTGCAATTTTGTGATTTTCAGGTCATGGGGTTTGGTCTATACTTGATGGATGGGAGTGTCAGCAACATCTATAAACTTGATGCCAAGAAAAGAATAAACTTATCCAAAATCGATAAGTACTTCAAGGTGAGTTACATTTTTTTAGATAAGCCTTTTTATCAAGTGTATACAGTTTGTATTTTGGGAGGTAAACCTCTGTGACCCACATCTGGAAGTGTGGACTTAAGCAGCGGGGAGGGGGGACATCACTGGCTTCCATCTGGAAAGGTGGCTACTCTCCCTCTTGCTCTGCATCAGTTTCGCCTCGGTTTGAACCTTGTGTACAGGGAACGGTGGCTGTGTGTACTCTTCTGCATCTGGCTGCTTTCACTCATTTGTTAGATTCATCCCTGTGGGATCCCACAGCTATAGATAGTCCTTAGGTTTTCATTGTGGTGTCCATTTTATGATTATACCTCAACTTATTTATCCATTCTGTTGTGATGGACATGAGGTCATTTCTGAGTTTTGGCTGGTACGAACAATGCTGCTTTGATTTAGCGCACGTCGATGTGTGTTTCTGTTCAACATATGTACATCCAGGGCTAGGAGTAGGGGCCATAGGCATACACATTTTCAGTATAAGATACCGCCTAACGATTTCCCACAAGGCTCTGCTGATGTGCATTCCCGCCAGCTGTGAGTGAGCCTTCCTGTTGCTCCACATCGTCACCAACACTTGGCACTATCACTTTTGGGGAAGAGCATTTTGAAGGGTGGTATGTCCTTGTGATATATTTGGCTGGCATTTTCTTGTGTTTTAGTTGATATTTCCCTGATGACTTTTCACTCTGTTAGTCTTTTGTGTGCTCTCTTGTGAAGTGTCATTTCAAGTTTCTTGCCTTCCCCCCCGCCCCTGCTGTTGATTTATAGTTCTTTATGTGTTCTGCGTATATGTTCTTTCTTGGTTACATGTATTCTAAAATAAACGCATTCTGCCCTATGTAGCTCTCCTTTTCACTTCTTAAAGATGTCATTAAGTGAACAGAAGTTCTTAATTTTATTGTAGTCTTGTATATCAATCTTTAATATCTATTTTTTTAAAAGATGTATTTTAGAGAGAGAGCACGTGAGAGCAGGGGGAGGGGCAGAGAGAGAGAGAGACAAGCAGACTCCCTGCTGAGTGGAGAGCCCAAAGTGGGGCTTGATCCCAGGACCCTAAGATCATGACCTGAGCCGAAACTAAGAGTCAGATGCTTAAATGACTGAGCCACCCATTCTGAGTTTTGGCTGGTACGAACAATGCTGCTTTGATTTAGTGCACGTCGATGCGTGTTTCTGTTGAACATATGTACATCCAGGGCTAGGAGTAGGGGCCATAGGCATACACATTTTCAGTATAAGATACCGCCTAACGATTTCCCACAAGGCTCTGCTGATTTGCATTCCCGCCAGCTGTGAGTGAGCCTTCCTGTTGCTCCACATCCTCACCAACACTTGGCACTATCACTTTTGGGGAAGAGCATTTTGAAGGGTGGTATGTCCTTGTGATATTTTTGGCTGTCATTTCCTTGTGTTTTAGTTGATATTTCCCTGATGACTTTTCACTCTGTTAGTCTTTTGTGTGCTCTCTTGTGAAGTGTCATTTCAAGTTTCTTGCCTTCCCCCCCCGCCCCATTAAAGATGTCATTAAGTGAACAGAAGTTCTTAATTTTATTGTAGTCTTGTATATCAATCTTTAATATCTACTTTTTAAAAAGATTTATTTTAGAGAGAGAGCACGTGAGAGCAGGGGGAGGGGCAGAGAGAGAGAGACAAGCAGACTCCCTGCTGAGTGGAGAGCCCAAAGTGGGGCTTGATCCCAGGACCCTAAGGTCATGACCTGAGCCGAAACTAAGAGTCAGATGCTTAAATGACTGAGCCACCGAGACACCCCTTTAATATCCAATTGTAGAAATCTTTGTATAGGCTTATGAGAATTTCCTTCTTGTTACTTTCTAGAAGCAGCACCATTTCCTTTTCTATCTGGATCCATACTCTTCCTCGATCTGGCCTCTATATATGATGGGAGGAAAGGGGTTGACATTTTTAGATATTTTTCTTTTCCCCATTATGGGTATCCAGTTGACTTAGTCCATTTATTGTAAAGGCCATCTTTTCTTCCATTTATTGTAAAGGCCATCTTTTCTTCCATTTATTGTAAAGGCCATCTTTTCTTCCATTTATTGTAAAGGCCATCTTTTCTTCCATTTATTGTAAAGGCCATCTTTTCTTCCATTTATTGTAAAGGCCATCTTTTCTTCCATTTATTGTAAAGGCCATCTTTTCTTCCATTTATTGTAAAGGCCATCTTTTCTTCCATTTATTGTAAAGGCCATCTTTTCTTCCATTTATTGTAAAGGCCATCTTTTCTTCCATTTATTGTAAAGGCCATCTTTTCTTCCATTTATTGTAAAGGCCATCTTTTCTCCCATCTCTGTGCCGTGTTGCTTGGGTCATAAAACAGGTACCTGTATCTCTGTGACTCTGTCTTAGGTTCTGTGTCCTGCTCCACTGCTCTCCATTCATGCTCCAGGGCCACACTGTCTTAGTTCCTGTAGCTTTCCAATAGAACAGATCTGCTTATCAGGAAGCCTTCAAGTTACGTTCTTCACGATTGTCTTGGGTGTCATCCCTTTACCGTTCAAAATAAATTGGCTTGCTGATTTCCTTATACATACACACATACATACGCACTACCCATAAACCATTTTTCTTCTTGGAATATTGTTAGGGATTCCATAGATCAATTCCATAGATCAGTTTAGGGAGTAAAAATACCAAGTCTTCCAATCCATGAACCTGATATATTTCTCCAT
This sequence comes from Ursus maritimus, assembly GCF_017311325.1. NCBI lineage: Eukaryota > Metazoa > Chordata > Mammalia > Carnivora > Ursidae > Ursus > Ursus maritimus. The sequence goes on from NW_024425230.1 coordinate 108,573, forward strand.
TCACTTAGAACTTCAAAACTGTCTCTAGAATTTTTGGTAGTATTTTTGTTTAGAGGTCTTGACCATATTTTGTTAGATTTAGTCATACGTATTTTTAGGGCTTTTTGGTGCTATTGCAGATTGTCTCTCTCTCTCTCTCTCTTTTTAAGATTATTTATTTTTTTATTTGAGAGAGAGAGAGAAGGAGCAGGGGGAAGGGGCAGAGGGTGAGGCAGATGCCCCACTGAGCAGGGAGCCTGACTTGGGGCTTGATCCTGGGACTCTGCAATCATGACCTGAGCCAAAGGCAGCCACTTAACTGACTGAGCCACTCAGGTGCCCCAAATTGTTTCTCTTTAGATTTTCATTTTCTGTTTGTTACTAGTATATAGAAATGCAAATTGATTTTTTTCATGACCATGGATCTAGCAACAAGGTAGGTTAATTTTAATATTAGAATTGGTTTTATGACTTTTGGTTCTTAAATTGTATTTTGTCCTTCTTAAAGTGAATGTGTAAGTTCCTTACAATTTTTTTTTTCTAGTAAATGATTAAAAGAGCCAGTATTCAGCTCATAGTAATTACCAGCATTACTCATTCTTGTGATTGTATTTGGTGACTAAACATACATAATGACCTTATTTTTTTTGTTCTTTGAATATAGCAGCTCCAGGTGGTTCCACTGTTCGGGGACATGCAAATAGAACTTGCAAGATACATCAAGACCAGCGCCCACTATGAGGAAAATAAATCTCGGTAGGAGAGTGAGCTGTCCAGTGGGGACATTCTGGAGTGTTCTCATTGTGGTTTTATAACACTTATTTATCTAGAGAGAACACCTTTGACATTTTTAACCATCTAGAACCAAATGCCCTATATGGTAGGCCTTGTCACGAGTGACTGCTCACATTTAAATTCATTTAAAAAATTTTTTATTTTCTTGGTTATGACATCCACATTTCAAATGTTCAGTAGTGGCTGCTGTGTTGGCCAGCATAGATACAGAGCTTTTCCATCATCTCAGAGAGTTCTGTTGGATAGAACGGGTTGAGAATGTACCAGCTTAAACAAGTGGTGTGCTGGTCAGTGCTCAACAACTCGCCCTGCTGGACAGGGGGGTGTTTGCATTGATATCACAGAGATTATAAAACTATCACCTAAGGCCCAAATCCAGCCCAGGGCTGTTTTTGTAGATCTCAGTTGCTTTGAATGGTCTTTACGCTTTTAAAGGGTTTTGTTTTGTTTTATAAAAAAGAAGACAATGGCTGTATGACAGAGACAGTGTAGCCCCCAGATTTTGAAGTATTTACTTTCTGGCCCTGTAGAGAGAGAGTTGGCCAGTCATTGGCATAAAGGATCCGTAGCTCACAATTACAGATGATAAAAAAACATACCATACTTTTTTTTTGTAAATTCCACATAGCTAGTTGGGTCTTGCAGGATGCTTTTGTTGACCCTTGCCAAACACGTGTACCTGTAGCCAACCTGGACTTGCAATTCAGCCACGATTTTGAAAAATGCAATTACATCTTTTTTGTTAGTTTTTTGTTTTTAATAAAGGCTGAATTGTAAACACTTTAAGCCTTTGCAGGCCACATGTGGTATCTGTCATATATTCTTCTTTGCTGTTGTTGTGGTTTTGTTTTTTTAAACAATGAAAATGTAAGTAGCATTTTGTATGACTCTAGGACCGTACACACACAGGTTGTATTTGGCCTGTGCTGTACTTTGCTGAGTTCCGTGCTAGCTTATTTCTTAATAAATCTGCCATTAAATTGGATATGCCATCCAGTTAGGTGACTTCTCATTCTCCTCTAAGTCACATTCATTAAACTGAAACCTCTTTCTTCTTCAGCACCAATTCATGCTCTGATTCCCACGGTGTAAATACTCCCGCCATGACTGACTTCAAGCTAACAATGTGACAACTGTAGTAGCATGTCCTTACACAGTGCTTCTACCTAACAAACACAGATGAGCTCTAGATGATAGGTAATGGTAAAACCAGTAAGAGAATCAGGAAACAATGAGTTTTGCATACTTATTTCTATATTTTTGATATGGTTTATTGTGAATCAATAGCATTTAATTGGGGGTAATGGGTATGTTTAACAGCCACCTTGGGACATGCCTGAGCACGTAGCAGTCAGCTTTGAGATCCCAGACCAGCAGCCCAGAAAGGGTGGTCACAGGGTGTGGTGTCAGCAGTCATGTTCTGGGCTCTAGGGCCTTGCCTGAGGTGGACATGCTTTTTGGGGCTTGCAGGGGAGGCAGGTGTATTGAGGGTGGTATCTGGATAGAGCCTGGGCCTCAGGTGCTCGTCGTAGACTCAGGGAGCCACCTTGGATGATGCCAACATAATCATTGCATCATCCTACAGTGGAATCAGAAAGTAAGAAAGGGATGCTGCTTGATACAGTGTACCCATTATTTCGAAAAGGGGTAACCTGCATCCCTTCCCTTGAAGCAAAGAGGACCAGCTTGGTAAAAACAAGAGTGTCGGGGTGGAGTGTGAGGAAGCAGTGGTCAGAGCTCCAAAGCCCATGCTTTTGCCCAAGAGCTCCAGCAGCTTTAATTGTTAATAAACTTCTTTTCCACTAAATTGACTATCAGTTTGCTGCTGAAATGGTGTGTCGTGCACTTAAGTAGTCAGTTTTCAGTTCCCAGTAAGGATAACTTTTGTTTCTGAGTCTTTGGCAGACTTGTTTTCTACTGTATCCTGTGTTTTCATATGTGAGTAATAAAAATAGGTGTTAAGGGGTCCTTGCAAGGGTGATGCAGTGTCCTAAATCCAGCAACAGCTCTCAGCTTTTTTGAAAGTAGTTGGCTGATTAAGCAGAAATTACGATTCCTTTTCTAAAACACAGGTATGAGAAGGTAGGACAGTCACCCTGACACAGGGGGATGGGGCTGGCTCGGCTGTTTCTTTGCTGAGAATTCATGTTCTCTCCAAGCCTCTATGTCCTCGCCAGCGTGCAGGACCAGTGGGCCATCCTAGCGCCTGCTGTGCATGTGTCCCCGGCCACCCCACATTGTGAAGCATAAGTCTTCTGCAGGCGCCTCTTCAGGTAACACATTTCCCCTTCACCGCCAGATGGACGTGCACGTCATCCAGCAGCAGCCCGCAGTATAACATCTGTGAGCAGATGATCCAGATCCGGGAGGACCATATGCGCTTCATCTCAGAGCTGGCGCGTTACAGCAACAGTGAGGTAACAGGGCCTTCAGTGCCTACCTGTGCCGGTACCTAAGGCCAGAGGTGTGCGGGAACCTTAGGCTGGATAGGTGGATATGTCCTCGGTGCCCAGAGGAGGGCCTGGAGTTGGGGATAGGAGGAAGCACTGTCCCTCAGCTGTGGGTCTTGTTAATTCCTTCCAGCTTGGCAGACGGGTTTTTCTGTGTTCCTTGTTTGGGCTGGTCACATTCTCCCCACCTGCCAAGCACAGCACCAGGCCAGCCCTGTCAGTGTGTGGGGTGGGCAGGAGTGGGGAGGTCTGAGGAGCAGTGGGAATGTCATTTCTCACATGTGAGCAGGATGCTAGAGAACCAATTATTGAAAACCTGATACACATAGCAACCGAATCCAGCTCTGACCTGTCTCTCCTGAAGGAATCACACTTCAGAGCAAGGCTCGGCTGTTAGGAGGAATTGAGAAGGAGTGAAAGGACCAGAAGACCATCATGTCACAGCCCTAATGAATTCATACATTTGGCAGTGAACGATGGCCAGTTCACTACGAGAGAGACTGCCAGACACTCTAGCAGTCTGCAGCATGGCCAATGAAGGACCAGCTGCCCTGAGGATGGAAGCCAAGTCTGATCAGGCCTCCAGAGCTAATCACCCATGTAGAGGAAGCACGGGCACAGAGGTCACACCAAATGACCCTACAGGAGCAAGAGTGATGGAGAAGAGACACATCTTCAAAGAGACACACCAACCAACTAGTGTATAAAATTCATTTGATCCTGGAGGGTGCAAATCAACTTGGAAAAATAAAACCATCTGTGAGTCAACAGAGGAAACTGAACAGTGACTTGATATTAAGGAATACTTGATTTTTTTCCTAGGTGTGATAATGGTATTACAGTCATGTTTAAAAAGAGCCCTTATCTCTATAAGACACATGGGAAACCCAAAGGAGAGGGTATCTTGGAACCTCTGATCTATATAGAGATCAGAAGCACATGGGTACGGAGTTGCTGGGGTGATGAAAGTGTTCCAATAATGGGCTGTGTGGTGGTAGTTAGCACAATTCAGTGAATAAACAAAAACCTTTGAATTGTACATTTTAAATGGGTGAATTGTATGGTATGTGGATTAAATCTCCATAAAACCTGTTTAAAAAAAAATGAGCAGAGCATTTAAAGATAGATCTCTTTTTTTCTTATTAAAACTCTCATTTTAATTATAAAGGTACCACAAAAAGTAGACACCAGAGGAAAACAGACAGGAGCCATACATGCTGTCACATACACCTATTTTAAGGGCAGAAATCAACTCTACATGTTGTCTGAGAGTGTCCTCCGAATTCGGTTTACAAGTATATCAGCACAGTCCCTGCCTCCATCTCTACCCTGTGGCTGTGCTGGCAGCTGGGAGACAGTGAGACAGCACCTCCTCCTGGGGGAGTTGGCCACCAGGGGTCTGCTTGGAGCTAGCCTGTGCTCTGAGCCATTTGGGCTGTCTTCCAGTCATTCTGGTTACATAATGGCCAGTGTTTGCTGGGTAGAGGACAGGGGAGCTCATTATCCTGCAATAGGTAGGCCAAACACAGAGATGTTCCCTCCAAATGTTAATGATCCTCCTGAGAACCCTGAGGTACCATAATCTCAAAGACCAGACCTGTGTATGTGGTATCGAGTCCCCAGGTCCTTCTAAGACGAATGCAGCATGCATACCACGGACCATTACTACATCCCTGACCTCGCTGCCTC
>NW_024425230.1:113940-268514 GCF_017311325.1 Ursus maritimus
GGGGGGGAAGGATAGAGGGAGAAGCAGAGTCCCCGCTGAGCCAGGAGCCTGATGTGGGACTCGATCCTAAGACCCTGGGATCATGACCTGATCTGAAGGCAGACCCTTAACTGACTGAGCCACCCAGGTGCCCTGGGGAGATTTTCAGTGACATTTCTTACTGTGAAGAGGAGAAGGTAGTTCTGCTATTGCATTTGCTCTGCTTTCCACCTTTGGGGAGGATAGTCCTGAAGGACCTTGTGCTAGGTGTCCTGTCAGCCCAAAACCTTCCCTGTAAGAGTGGGCCCAGCCCCAAGATCTCTTCCTGAAGGAGAGCACCATGCTGGAGGACACTGTCTAGTGGAGCACTCTGTGATGGTGGAAGTACGCTGTCTGCGCCATCTGAGCAGGAGCCTGGGGCCATGAGTGTTTGTGGAAATCCACATTTAGTATCTCATTTGCTTAACGAGAGGTGGAGGTGGTGCTTGTGCCTGGGGAGGACATTAGAATAGCCACAAGAAATGACACACATGGAAGAATAGCTTCATATGAAGGGATAGCTATTTATTTATAAGGAACTTTTAAAAGTGCTTTTTGAAAGAAGAGTGAACTATCATTTAAATTTACGAACTGTAGCATTAGAAGTGCTTATGGATAATTAAACTTGCAGGTTTAAGTTTTTTGCAATTTTGTGATTTTCAGGTCATGGGGTTTGGTCTATACTTGATGGATGGGAGTGTCAGCAACATCTATAAACTTGATGCCAAGAAAAGAATAAACTTATCCAAAATCGATAAGTACTTCAAGGTGAGTTACATTTTTTTAGATAAGCCTTTTTATCGAGTGTATACAGTTTGTATTTTGGGAGGTAAACCTCTGTGACCCACATCTGGAAGTGTGGACTTAAGCAGCGGGGAGGGGGGACATCACTGGCTTCCATCTGGAAAGGTGGCTACTCTCCCTCTTGCTCTGCATCAGTTTCGCCTCGGTTTGAACCTTGTGTACAGGGAACGGTGGCTGTGTGTACTCTTCTGCATCTGGCTGCTTTCACTCATTTGTTAGATTCATCTCTGTGGGATCCCACAGCTATAGATAGTCCTTAGGTTTTCATTGTGGTGTCCATTTTATGATTATACCTCAACTTATTTATCCATTCTGTTGTGATGGACATGAGGTCATTTCTGAGTTTTGGCTGGTACGAACAATGCTGCTTTGATTTAGTGCACGTCGATGCGTGTTTCTGTTGAACATATGTACATCCAGGGCTAGGAGTAGGGGCCATAGGCATACACATTTTCAGTATAAGATACCGCCTAACGATTTCCCACAAGGCTCTGCTGATTTGCATTCCCGCCAGCTGTGAGTGAGCCTTCCTGTTGCTCCACATCCTCACCAACACTTGGCACTATCACTTTTGGGGAAGAGCATTTTGAAGGGTGGTATGTCCTTGTGATATTTTTGGCTGTCATTTCCTTGTGTTTTAGTTGATATTTCCCTGATGACTTTTCACTCTGTTAGTCTTTTGTGTGCTCTCTTGTGAAGTGTCATTTCAAGTTTCTTGCCTTCCCCCCCCGCCCCATTAAAGATGTCATTAAGTGAACAGAAGTTCTTAATTTTATTGTAGTCTTGTATATCAATCTTTAATATCTACTTTTTAAAAAGATTTATTTTAGAGAGAGAGCACGTGAGAGCAGGGGGAGGGGCAGAGAGAGAGAGATAAGCAGACTCCCTGCTGAGTGGAGAGCCCAAAGTGGGGCTTGATCCCAGGACCCTAAGGTCATGACCTGAGCCGAAACTAAGAGTCAGATGCTTAAATGACTGAGCCACCGAGACACCCCTTTAATATCCAATTGTAGAAATCTTTGTATAGGGCAGGCTTATGAGAATTTCCTTCTTGTTACTTTCTAGAAGCAGCACCATTTCCTTTTCTATCTGGATCCATACTCTTCCTCGATCTGGCCTCTATATATGATGGGAGGAAAGGGGTTGACATTTTTAGATATTTTTCTTTTCCCCATTATGAGTATCCAGTTGACTTAGTCCATTTATTGTAAAGGCCATCTTTTCTCCCATCTCTGTGCCATGTTGCCTGGGTCATAAAACAGGTACCTGTATCTCTGTGACTCTGTCTTAGGTTCTGTGTCCTGCTCCACTGCTCTCCATTCATGCTCCAGGGCCACACTGTCTTAGTTCCTGTAGCTTTCCAATAGAACAGATCTGCTTATCAGGAAGCCTTCAAGTTACGTTCTTCACGATTGTCTTGGGTGTCATCCCTTTACCGTTCAAAATAAATTGGCTTGCTGATTTCCTTATACATACACACATACATACGCACTACCCATAAACCATTTTTCTTCTTGGAATATTGTTAGGGATTCCATAGATCAATTCCATAGATCAGTTTAGGGAGTAAAAATACCAAGTCTTCCAATCCATGAACCTGATATATTTCTCCATTCACTTAGAACTTCAAAACTGTCTCTAGAATTTTTGGTAGTATTTTTGTTTAGAGGTCTTGACCATATTTTGTTAGATTTAGTCATACGTATTTTTAGGGCTTTTTGGTGCTATTGCAGATTGTCTCTCTCTCTCTCTCTTTTTAAGATTATTTATTTTTATTTGAGAGAGAGAGAGAAAGGGCTAGGGGAAGGGGCAGAGGGTGAGGCAGATGCCCCCTGAGCAGGGGAGCCTGACTTGGGGCTTGATCCTGGGACTCTGCAATCATGACCTGAGCCAAAGGCAGCCACTTAACTGACGGCCACTCAGGTGCCCCAAATTGTTTCTCTTTAGATTTTCATTTTCTGTTTGTTACTAGTATATAGAAATGCAAATTGATTTTTCATGACCATGGATCTGCTCAACAAGGTAGGTTAATTTTAATATTAGAATTGGTTTTATGACTTTGGTTCTTAAATTGTATGTCGTCTTCTTAAAGTGAATGTGTAAGTTCCTTACAATTTTTTTTCTAGTAAATGATTAAAGAGCAGTATTCAGCTCATAGTAATTACCAGCATTACTCATTCTTGTGATTGTATTTGGTGACTAAACATACATAATGACCTTATTTTTTGTTCTTTGAATATAGCAGCTCAGGTGGTTCCACTGTTCGGACATGCAAATAGAACTTGCAAGATACATCAAGACCAGCGCCCACTATGAGGAAAATAAATCTCGGTAGGAGAGTGAGCTGTCCAGTGGGACATTCTGGAGTGCTCATTGTGGTTTTATAACCACTTATTTATCTAGAGAGAACACCTTTGACATTTTTAACCATCTAGAACCAAATGCCCTATATGGTAGGCCTTGTCACAGTGACTGCTCACATTTAAATTCATTTAAAAAATTTTTATTTTCTTGGTTATGACATCCACATTTCAAATGTTCAGTAGTGGCTGCTGTGTTGGCCAGCATAGATACAGAGCTTTTCCATCATCTCAGGAGTTCTGTTGGATAGAACGGGTTGAGAATGTACCAGCTTAAACAAGTGGTGTGCTGGTCAGTGCTCAACAACTCGCCCTGCTGGACAGGGGGTGTTTGCATTGATATCACAGAGATTATAAAACTATCACCTAAGGCCCAAATCCAGCCCAGGGCTGTTTTTGTAGATCTCAGTTGCTTTGAATGGTCTTTACGCTTTTAAAGGGTTTGTTTTTTTATAAAAGAAGACAATGGCTGTATGACAGAGACAGTGTAGCCCCAGATTTTGAAGTATTTACTTTCTGGCCCTGTAGAGAGAAGGGTTGGCCAGTCATTGGCATAAAGGATCCGTAGCTCACAATTACAGATGATAAAAAACATACCATACTTTTTTTTTTGTAAATTCCATAGCTAGTTGGGTCTTGCAGGATGCTTTTGTTGACCCTTGCCAAACACGTGTACCTGTAGCCAACCTGGACTTGCAATTCAGCCACGATTTTGAAAAATCAATTACATCTTTTTTGTTAGTTTTTTGTTTTAATAAAGGCTGAATTGTAAAACACTTTAAGCCTTTTGCAGGCCACATGTGGTATCTGTCATATATTCTTCTTTGCTGTTGTTGTGGTTTTGTTTTTAAACAATGAAAATGTAAGTAGCATTTTTGTATGACTCAGGACCGTACACACACAGGTTGTATTTGGCCTGTGCTGTTCTGCTGAGTTCCGTGCTAGCTTATTTCTTAATAAATCTGCCATTAAATTGGATATGCCATCCAGTTAGGTGACTTCTCATTCTCCTCTAAGTCACATTCATTAAACTGAAACCTCTTTTCTTCTTCAGCACCAATTCATGCTCTGATTCCCACGGTGTAAATACTCCCGCCATGACTGACTTAAAGCTAACAATGTGACAACTGTAGTAGCATGTCCTTACACAGTGCTTCTACCTAACAAACACAGATGAGCTCTAGATGATAGGTAATGGTAAAACCAGTAAGAGAATCAGGAAACAATGAGTTTTGCATACTTATTTCTATATTTTTGATATGGTTTATTGTGAATCAATAGCATTTAATTGGGGGTAATGTATGTTTAACAGCCACTCTGGGACATGCCTGAGCACGTAGCTGATCAGCTTTGAGATCCCAGACCAGCAGCCCAGAAAGGGTGGTCACAGGGTGTGGTGTCAGCAGTCATGTTCTGGGCTCTAGGGCCTTGCCTGAGGTGGACATGCTTTTTGGGGCTTGCAGGGGAGGCAGGTGTATTGAGGGTGGTATCTGGATAGAGCCTGGGCCTGGGTGCTCGTCGTGGACTCAGGGAGCCACCTTGGATGATGCCAACATAATCATTGCATCATCCTACGGAGGAATCAGAAAGTAAGAAAGGGATGCTGCTTGATACAGTGTACCCATTATTTGAAAAGGGGATAACCTGTCATCCCTTCCCTTGAACAAAGAGGACCAGCTTGGTAAAAACAAGAGTGTCGGGGTGGAGTGTGAGGAAGCAGTGGTCAGAGCTCCAAAGCCCATGCTTTTGCCCAAGAGCTCCAGCAGCTTTAATTGTTAATAAACTTCTTTCCTAAATTGACTATCAGTTTGCTGCTGAAATGGTGTGTGTGTACACTTAAGTAGTCAGTTTTCAGTTCCCAGTAAGGATAACTTTTGTTTCTGAGTCTTTGGCAGACTTGTTTTCTACTGTATCCTGTGTTTTCATATGTGAGTAATAAAAATAGGTGTTAAGGGGTCCTTGCAAGGGTGATGCAGTGTCCTAAATCAGACAACAGCTCTCAGCTTTTTGAAAGTAGTTGGCTGATTAAGCAGAATCGATTCCTTTTCTAAAACACAGGTATGAGAAGTAGGACAGTCACCCTGACACAGGGGGGGGGGGCTGGCTCGGCTGTTTCTTTGCTGAGAATTCATGTTCTCTCCAAGCCTCTATGTCCTCGCCAGCGTGCAGGACCAGTGGGCCATCCTAGCGCCTGCTGTGCATGTGTCCCCGGCCACCCCACATTGTGAAGCATAAGTCTTCTGCAGGCGCCTCTTCAGGTAACACATTTCCCCTTCACCGCCAGATGGACGTGCACGTCATCCAGCAGCAGCCCGCAGTATAACATCTGTGAGCAGATGATCCAGATCCGGGAGGACCATATGCGCTTCATCTCAGAGCTGGCGCGTTACAGCAACAGTGAGGTAACAGGGCCTTCAGTGCCTACCTGTGCCGGTACCTAAGGCCAGAGGTGTGCGGGAACCTTAGGCTGGATAGGTGGATATGTCCTCGGTGCCCAGAGGAGGGCCTGGAGTTGGGGATAGGAGGAAGCACTGTCCCTCAGCTGTGGGTCTTGTTAATTCCTTCCAGCTTGGCAGACGGGTTTTTCTGTGTTCCTTGTTTGGGCTGGTCACATTCTCCCCACCTGCCAAGCACAGCACCAGGCCAGCCCTGTCAGTGTGTGGGGTGGGCAGGAGTGGGGAGGTCTGAGGAGCAGTGGGAATGTCATTTCTCACATGTGAGCAGGGAGGGCAGCGAGGTCAGGGATGTAGTAATGGTCCGTGGTATGCATGCTACGCATCGTCTTAGAAGGACCTGGGGACTCGATACCACATACACAGGTCTGGTCTTTGAGATTATGGTACCTCAGGGTTCTCAGGAGGATCATTAACATTTGGAGGGAACATCTCTGTGTTTTGGCCCTACCTATTGCAGGATAATGAGCTCCCCTGTCCTCTACCCAGCAAACACTGGCCATTATGTAACCAGAATGACTGGAAGACAGCCCAAATGGCTCAGAGCACAGGCTAGCTCCAAGCAGACCCCTGGTGGCCAACTCCCCCAGGAGGAGGTGCTGTCTCACTGTCTCCCCAGCTGCCAGCACAGCCCACAGGGTAGAGATGGAGGCAGGGACTGTGCTGATATACTTGTAAACCGAATTCGTGGGACACTCTCAGACAACATGTAGAGTTGATTTCTACCCTTAAAATAGGTGTATGTGACAGCATGTATGGCTCCTGTCTGTTTTCCCTCTGGTGTCTGCTGTGGTACCTTTATAATTAAAATGAGAGTTTTAATAAGAAAAAAGAGATCTATCTTTAAATGCTCTGCTCATTTTTTTTTAAACAGGTTTATGGAGATTTAATCCACATACCATACAATTCACCCATTTAAAATGTACAATTCAAAGGTTTTTGTTTATTCACTGAATTGTGTAACTACCACCACAGCCCATTATTGGAACACTTTCATCACCCCCCCAGCAACTCCGTACCCATGTGCTTCTGATCTCTATATAGATCAGAGGTTCCAAGTACCCTCTCCTTTGGGTTTCCCATGTGTCTTATAGAGATAAGGGCTCTTTTTAAACATGACTGTAATACCATTATCACACCTAGGAAAAAAAATCAAGTATTCCTTAATATCAGAGTCACTGTTCAGTTTCCTCTGTTGACTCACAGATGGTTTTATTTTTCCAAGTTGATTTGCCTCAGGATCCAAATGAATTTTATACACTAGTTGGTTGGTGTGTCTCTTTGAAGATGTGTCTCTTCTCCATCACTCTTGCTCCCTGTAGGGTCATTTGGTGTGACCTCTGTGCCCCGTGCTTCCTCTACATGGGTGATTAGCTCTGGAGGCCTGATCAGACTTGGCTTCCATCCTCTCAGGGCAGCTGGTCCTTCATTGGCCATGCTGCAGACTGCTAGAGTGTCTGGCAGTCTCTCTCTCGAGTGTAGACAGCCATCGTTCACTGCCAAATGTATGAATTCATTAGGGCTGTGACATGATGGTCTTCTGGTCCTTTCACTCCTTCTCAATTCCTCCTAACAGCCGAGCCTTGCTCTGAAGTGTGATTCCTTCAGGAGAGACAGGTCAGAGCTGGATTCCGTTGCTATGTGTATCAGGTTTTCAGATAATTGGTTCTCTAGCATCATCTAAGGTAACAGAGTTTTGGGAGTACTGTCTTGATGTTAGTCTACTTCAGTTTCCATCTTTCCCCCCCCTTCCATGCTGAGAATCCGGGTTCTTAATGACTATAGCATATTTTGACTTGATGTCTTAGTATACACTTAGCAGTCTTAAAATAGCAATACCAACACTGCTAATAACAATATAATTACTAGACATAATATAATTATATATTATATAACGTTACAGTATTATAATGACAGTATAATTACTAAAAATTGTTTTAAGATTTATTTTGTAAGTTAATTTTGCCCTTAGATTTTCTCCCTCTAGGAATAGAGATCAAATCATTTTGGGTTTTTTTTTTCTTCTTTTTTCTTTCCTTCTTTCTTTCATTATTTTTTTAAATCATTGTTTTTCAAAGTGACTTTAAGTGGTTTGTTTTGTGTTGGTCTCAGCCTATTGATAGTGATGTCTGAAGAACTTACCTATCTTTGGCAGCCCCCATAGATGTTTCCCTAATTGGAGCCAATTATTGTGGCTGGACAGGCCCTTGTGGTTCTTATTGTGCCTGCAAGATGTACCTCAGCAACAAACATCAGGGAATTTTGGGAAAAAGAAGGATTATTACTTAGAAATTCTGGAAGGCACATGGCATGCCTGGAGCCACAAAGTGAAGTGAGGGTAGAAGAGTGTGGATCTGGTACTCTGCCTTTATTGGGGCCCAGAGTGAGATACTGAGGATTTCATGGGTTTACTCTTTATTGGCAAATTTCAAACATAAGAGCAGGAATTAGGGCACCTAAGTGGGGTCACTCAAGTGATAAGTTATCTAGAGCTTTCTAAGAGGGGAGCTTCATGGATGGGGCTGCCTGGCTCTTTAGCTACTTGTATAGCTGGTACTGTGTTTGTTCTAGACGGATGTCCTTGAAATGTCTGCCTCGGCAATCAAAAGCTTAATGCCAGGCGCTTACACTGTAATTATCAGGTGCCTACCTGTGCTACACTGTTCCTCTGTGCGGTCAGGAATCCAGTTCAGGGCACACTTTAATTCATGCTTTCATTTTGCTTTTGAGTTTTGGGGATTGCTTGTGTCCTGTAATTTAATTTTATGTCATAATTATATTAAATATTTGTGTGCTTCCAAAGTCAGATGTACAAAAGGAGGTATATTCAAAGAAGTCCACCTTCTCCACCCTACGCCTTCCTGCCCTTTCGGTAACCATTTTTAAAATGTAAGTTTTCATTTTTTGATATAGGCAAATGCACACGATAGGCATGTTTTCCTTTATTAGCTAAGTGGAAGCATAACTGTGCACATGGTTTTCTTAACACCATGTCCTAGAGATCCCTCCAGCGCAGTCTGCAGAGACATCCTCTTCTTTGAGAGCTGCAGAATGTCCGTGGTCAGGGCTCTGCTGTTACCGGCCTTTTGCTGTGGTAAAGGCTCCAGTGCCCCCATCACTTCATAATTTAGCAGATGCACCTTTTCTGTAGATTCCTAGTGGATTTGCTAGGTCATGGGGTAAATGCCTAACTGGTTTTTCTAGATATAGGGTGACTTTTTGATGCTCCTGTGGTGCTCTAGGTTGTCACGGGGTCGGGCCGCCAGGAGGCTCAGAAGACAGACGCTGAGTACCGGAAGCTGTTTGACCTGGCCCTTCAGGGCCTGCAGCTGCTGTCCCAGTGGAGTGCTCACGTGATGGAAGTGGTAGGCACTCTGTACTTGCTTTTATTTGGAAATGCGGAGATCTGAAAGAATGTCTACCCCTGGTTGGTTAGAAGTGCTTTTCTTCCGAAAATCATCCAAGAAATTGACTAAATGATATTTTTTCTGCATTAACTTTGGTCTTTGTATCAAGAACAAATTGGCTTTTTATCTTTGATCCTAGAAATAAAAATCTCTATCACTATAAATATTTCTTAGGTGGCTCAAAGTACATTTCATTTGTGTGTTACAAATAAAGGACCTCATCTTTTAAAACATATAGATAGAATTTGTACCATTATGATGATTTTTAATTCTCATTTTTAAAAAATGTTTTCTCTGTGGAGTTCCAGCCATTGGTTTCTTTTGTTTAGCATTAGTAAGATAGTTTCTGATGCCATGTAAAGATTTGGATACCTGTAAGTCACAGAAGATTTTTCCTTTTGTTGTTTATTTTGACCAGATAAAAATTATTAAGTTGGATGAGTACATGATCATTCGAAAGGCTGATTTTTTTTTTAAATGAAATAAATACCTAGTCTTAAAATATTCAACACAAAATATCCAGGACATTTTACCTTATGTATTTCTTAAACCTGTAGTCACATGGCCAGAATGTCTTGCAGTTTTATGGAAATGGACTTTGTGAGTGTATGTGTGTGTTATGTATGTGTGAGCGTGCAGGCATCTGTGTGATTTTCAGATGCAGCTAATATTAGAAGGCTGATCTCTGGTGGCTTTGGTGATAGTCATGTCAGTATGACCAGAATGTAAGAATTTGCATTCAGTGTGGATGTCTCCCCTTTTCTGACCACGCCAGTATTCATGGAAACTCGTGCACCCAACGGACAAGTACTCCAACAAGGACTGCCCCGACAATGCTGAGGAGTATGAGCGAGCCACCCGCTACAACTACACCAGCGAGGAGAAGTTCGCCCTGGTGGAGGTACGGTTTGCTCTTTTCCTCCTTTGGCTCTGGCCTCAGACTGTCTTCCCGTTCAAAGCAAAGGCAAAAACTTGAGCAAAATCAATTCACAGTTTCATGTTGTCACTTCTGTATAGGGCAGGCCTTTGCATCTTTCTTATTGTCAGCAGAACAATAAAATAGAATGTGGGTTCCTGGTCTCTACACTGATGGCTCCCCTGGGTAGATCAGGGGTTCACTCCCGAGTGTCTGGGAGCGGGGCATAGCTTCTTGATGGGGGGACAGAAGAGGAACAAGATGAGACCCTGGTGCCCTGAGACAGAGGAGCCCCCACATTTCCAGTTGTCACCAAGCTCTTTGCTCTCGCATATGTCGGCTCTGGCTCCCTCAGCTCTGCTCTGTCTTCCTGATCCTGTTTTATGAAAAGAAGTTCTTCATTTCCATGCCAGTGAGTTTCTTTTCTTCTGTAATTGGACCTTTTTTTCTCGTTTAAGAAAACTTTGCATACCCTCAGGTTATAAGATATTCTCCTCCACTGCCTTCCGGATGTTTTATTCTGCCTTTCACATTTAGATCTGAAGTACACCCTAACTTAGTTTTCCTTTTCCTTTTTCTTTTTTTTTTTAAGTTTATTTATTTATTTAAGTAATCTCTACACCCCGTCTGGAGCTTGAACTCACAAACCCCAAGATCAAGGGGTTTCTAACTGAGCCAGCCTTGTGCCCCCCAAAATTAGTTTTTAAAACACTTCTGCCTTCACTGCTCTATCTCACCTTTGTTGTGAATTAAGTTACCGTTCATGTATGGGTGTGTTTTTCTCACTGTTCTAATCCATTGGTCAGTTGGTCTATCCTTGGTCGCATGCCCCTCTGTCTTAATTACTGTAGCTGATTTCTGTGTCTGGTAAAGCAGGCTTTTCTGTCTTCAGGAGTTCCTTGGTTATTCCTGCCGTTTGTATTTTCATATAGATTTTAGAATCATTTTTTCATATTTCGCAGTGAAACCTGTTGAAGGTTTTTATGGGGATATGAATAAACCTATAGGTCATTTTAGGGAAAATTGGTAAATTTAGAATATTAAGCCTTTTATGAACATGGTATATCCCTCCATTTCTTTAGATTCTCTTTAATTTCTCTTTTATAATCTGTAAAACTCTTACACATCTTTTGTTAGCTTTATTTCTAGGTATTTGATATTAGATGGTAATGTTTTAAATTTTTTCTAAATGTTTGTCATTGGTATTTAGAATGAAAATTATTTTTTATATTTTTTCTTACATCTACCAACCTGTCTAAACTCATTTGTTAATTGTAGCAAATTATCCATTGGATTTTCTACCAATATAATCATCATCTGAAAATATGGCAGTTTTATTTATCCCAACTTTCCATTTTTATTTATTTTTTTAATTACAATGGGTAGGACCCCTGCTTGTTAAATAGGAGGCACCAGGCATCCTTGTCTCGTTCCTCATCTCAAAGGGAAAGCTTTCAGCATTTCACCATATAATGTATTTGCTGTAGGTTTCTTTTTTTATTTATTTGAGAGAGAGTGAGCACAAGTGTGGGGAGGGGCAGAAGAGGAACAGGGAGAAGCAGACTCCCCGCTGAGCAGGGAGAGCCTGCTGTGGGACTCGATCCCAGGACTCCAGGATCATGACCTGAGCCGAAGGCAGACGTGTCACCCACTGAGCCACCCCAGGTGCCCCTGCTGTAGGTTTCTTAATAACCAACCTTTATCAGATTAAGGAACTTGCCTTCCAGTCCTTGTTTGGTAAAAGAGATTTTATTATGAGTTCACATTAATTCTGTTAAACACTTTGTATTCACTAAGTGTGACTTTTTTCTTTTATTCCATTAATGTGGTGAATGTACATTGATTGCGAGGGGTTCCCCCCACTTTTTTTTTTTTTTTTTTTGAAATCAGGTTTGATATTAAGGTAACCTTGCATTCCTGGTATAAACTCAACTCAATCATGACAGATTATCCTCTTTATGTATTGTTGGGGATAGTTTGCTAGTATTTTGCTTAGGATTTTTATATCAGACTTGATGAGTGAGAGTGTCTTTTACTATCACTTTTTAAAATCTTTTATTTTAAAATATTTTTATATTTACAGAAAAATTGCAAAGATGATACAGTGAGTTCCTATATACCCCACACCCATTTTTCTTTATTGTTAACATTTCACATTAGTATTGTTATAATTAATAAACCAATATTGGTACATTATTATTAACTAAAGTCCGTACTTTATTCAGATTTCCTCAATCTTTCCATAATGTCTTAGTTCTGATCCAAGATCCCACATTACATTAAGTCATCATATCTCCTTAGGCTCCTCTGGGTTGTGAGTTTTTCAGACTTCCCTTGTTTTGGATGACCTTGACAGTTTTCAGGAGCATTGATCAGGTATTTTGTAGAATGTTTCTCAGTTGGTATTTATGTGATTTTTTTTTTTTTTTTCCTTCTTTTTGTATTGTATGGAGTGGTTTGTGTAAGGTTCATGTTACTTCTTCTTCCAGTGTTGCTGGCATTTACTGGTGAAACTTTCCCTTTATGGGATGGTTTTTGAAACATTCAGTTTCTTTACTATGTACATTTTCTATTTCTATTTGTATCAGTTTTGTTAAATTGTATTTTCAGGGATGGTAAGTTAGATTTTCAGGGAATTTTCAAAGAATCTTTTAAGATTTTCTAATATTTGTCAAAAAGTTTTTCAAAATAAATTCTCATCTTATTTTGATAACAGGTTTTTTTTCTACACATCAGACAATTCACCTGTTTGAAGTATAAAAATTCATTGCTTTTTTTAAAATATATATTCACAGAGTTGTACAATCACAATCCAATTTAAGACATTTTTGTTTTGTCAAAAAGAAACTTCACACCCATTAGCAGTCACCCCCAGTCCTCCTCTCCCTTCAGCCCTAGGCAGCCATCAGTCTGCTTTGTGACTCTGTAGGTTTGCTTATTCTGAACACCTCATGTAAATGAAGTCATACAGTCAGTGGCTGATTGTGATTGGCTTCTTTCTTTCTTTCCTTCTTTCTTTTTTAAAATAAATTTGCTACAACTTGATTTTATTTTTTAGATTATTTTTTTTTATTATGTGAGTCACCATACAGTACTTCATTAGCTTTTGATGTAGCGTTCCGTGCTTCCTTGTTTGCGTGTAACACTCAGTGCTCCATGCGTGTTTGGCTTCTTTCACTGACCATCATGTTTTCAAGGTTCACACGTGTATCAGTATTCTTTCCATTGCTGAACCCCCCCATCCCATTGTATGGCTGTATCACATTGTATTTATTTTTTAGCTGATTTTTTAGTTTGGTTGTTTCTGCTTTTTCACTATTAGGAATAATGCTGCTGTTAACTTTTGTGTACTAGTTTTTATCTGGACACGTTTTCATTTCTTTTCAGGAAACATCTAGTAGTAGAATTTTTGGGTCATGTGGTAACTCTGTTTAACATTTTGAGAAACTACCAGATGGGTTTTCCCAAGTGGCAGCACTATTTTATATTCCTACCAACAGCGTATGAGGCTTCTACTTTCTCCAAATCCTTGTCAACACTTGTTATTGTCTGTCTTTTTGATTCTAGCCATCCTACAACACATGCAGTATAGCTCATTATGATTTTGATTTGCGGTTTCCTAACAACTAATGATGCTGAGCATATTTTCACGTGCTTATTGGCAATTTATGTATCTTCTTTGGAGAAATGTTTATTCAGATCCTTTGTCCATTTTTTAATTGGATTATTTATCTTCTTATTGAGTTCTTTATATATTCTAGATAAGATTTCCTTATCAGACATATGATTTATATTCTTTTCTTCCATTTTGTGGTTGTCTTTTTACTTTCTTGGTGGGGTCCTTTGACATAAAGTCTTTATTATTTTTTGTAAAGTTCAGTTTACCTATTTTTTCTTTTGCTACTTGTGCTTTTGGTCTTATATCTAAGAAACCATTTCCCAACCCAAATCATGAAGATTTACTCTTATGTTTACTTCTAAGAATTTTATAGTTTTGCCTCTTAAATTTAAATGTGTGGTGCATTCTGAGTTAATATTTTAGTATGGTGTGAGGTAGGGGCTAAGAGATTCCCAAAACTGCTCTCAGGCTTGATTTGCTAGAAGGACTCACAGGACTGAGTAGCTGTTCTACTCAAAATTATAATTTATTACAGTGAAAGGAGACAGATTTACAGCAGCAAAAGGCACATGGGTGAAGTCCAGGAGAAACCAGGTACAAACTTCTGGGTATTCCCTACTAGTGCACTTGTGCAGGTTGTGGATAATTTTCCTGGCAGAGATGGGTGACAACATGTGGAAAATGTTGCTAACTAGGGAAGCTTACCCAAGATCTTAGTGTCCAGGTTTTTTATTGGGGGCTAGTAATGTCGGCATGCAACACACCTTCATGACTAACCTCGGCTACTCAGACTCCAGTCTCCCAGTGCAAGCATAGGTGTTCACCATAAATTACATTGTTGACATAAACTATCTAGTCACTCTGGTCCTCCAATGGCCCAGAGCCTTGGGTATACACAGACCCTCTTTTCAGGCAGAATATTCCCAGGGCTAAGAGCTCAGTTCCTCGGAGTTGACCAAGAGCCAGTCCTGAAAACAGGCCTTTCCTGGGAATATGGAGGGTTTGGTCATCCCAGTTAACCCTTTCCTGCACAGGAGACCAACTTTATTAGTTTTGCATGTGGATACTGTTTGTTAAAAGGTAGTATTTCCCTGTTGTTTTCACCCACTTATTGAAAATCAATTGACTGTAAATGTGAAGATATATTTTTGAACTCTTATTTCTGTTCCATTGATCTGTATGTTTATCCTATGCTGATATAGTCACATAATCTCTTAATATCTGTAAACTGTGATAATGCCCCCCTTTTCATTCTTAATGCTCATAGTTCATGCCTTGTCTATGTTTTTCTTGATTAGTCCTGTGAGAAAGTTGTCAATTCTATTATTTATTTACTTATTTTTTTAAACAGCTTTATCTTTGTTGATCACCTTCTATGGTATGCTTGTTTTCTGTTTTGTTAATTTTTACTTGTCATTATTTATTTCCCTCTAGTTTGGGAGAGTGTATTTTCCTTTTTTTTCTTTTTGTGGATTATGATAAATGTTAGATTATTATTGTCAGACTTTTTGTTTCCTGGTGTATGCCTCTAAAGTTCAAAATTTACTTTTTAGCACACCTTTTCCTATATTCCATAAATTTGAATATATAGTATTTTGATTTTCATTCAAGTTGATTTGAATTTGAATTCAGTTCAATTTGAATTTGAATTGGGGCATTTGCTTTTTTTTAATAGAAATTTCCTTTTTTTCCTCATTAGGGAACCATCCGACAATCCCTAAAGCAAACAAATAGAACATGTGAGTGTGCCCTGAGGACATTATAGTGTCTGTGATGCTGTCACAGAGATGAATTTTAAGCATTTTAGTGTATTTTCTTCCAGGCCTTTTTATGCGTATTAATTGAGCATGCTGTTACTGTATAACAGATGGGATTTGGGCTACAAATTCATATAACTTTTTTCTTTTCCAGCTAACAAAATATTTGCTTTCATAAATCTTTTTTATTCTTTTTCCTTTAAAGTCCTTCACAGGGGGCGTGCCCTTATGTATTTTGGAGTATTCTGAGTGAGTTATCGAATGCCCCTGTTAGCTCCATGCCAAGCCAAGCAGATCCATCCCTGTCCTCAAGGTGCTCATGGTCTTGTGGAGTCAGACCCAGGCACAGGAACAGCTGCTGACATAGAGCTAAGCTCGCTGCTCTTGGGAAGAGTTAATAGGGTACGAGCTTCAGAGCAAAACATGGGAGGCCAGGAGAGGTGCTGTGCACAAGAGAGAGGCAGCTTCCGGATGCGACTTGGCATCACCTAAGACGGAGCCTTCTCCTGTCACCGTCCACCACACCAAAAGTCGTGTGTCCCCCTGCAGGTGATTGCCATGATCAAAGGTCTGCAGGTACTGATGGGCAGGATGGAGAGTGTTTTCAACCATGCCATCCGGCACACCGTCTATGCTGCTCTGCAGGACTTTTCCCAGGTCACCCTCCGGGAACCACTCAGACAGGCCATCAAGAAGAAGAAGAACGTCATCCAGAGGTCAGCCTCAGTGTAATACCTCCCTGTGATCTCAGAGTCCAAAGTTGTAGGATCAGCTTAGATTTAAATAGCTGTGTAGTTAGATTTTCATAAATATGCTCAGTGCCTTTATCTTCAACCTCCAGATGCCCTTCTGCGGAATTTCCTCTAGATGTAATGCGGTGGGTCCAATTATTTACCTGAGCAACATATAATAAATCAACTACAGAGGGTCTGAGCGTGGGAACGCAGGGACAAGGGTGTGTTTATCTTGGGGCAGGAGAGAGTCTCAAAATCTGTATGACGATTCTGATCACCAGACTTATGGGGACAGAAAGCCCAGCATCACGTTTCCCTTCTTAAAGTGTGTTATCTTCAGTATTATTGCTTCTTTTCCTTTTGGCCTGTCCTACAAATTGGTCAGAGACTAACACAGATATTGCAGAGATCCTGTAGCAATCTCGAGCTAGTTTTCTCTTAATATTTAGCCTTTTAAAGCTGTCTTTCAGAGACATCTTTATAAAATGAAGCTTCCTGGGGCTCACAAATATACTGATTTTATTTTGTTGCTTTATAATTGATGCATTTGACACCTGGCTTGGTATGACTTTTAGCATTAATAAAATTTGATACTGTGAGTCTTCCCATTTGCTCATGTTTGCCATAATGGGAGGCTCACCACATGGGAAATGTGAAGTATAGTCTAAGAGTAACTCAGGTTTTAGCCAGAACTTTCCCCACGAGGTGATAGGATAGGCACATGGATACCTCTGCCAAGTGTGGTGCCTGTGGCGGGGGTGGGGGGGTATCTCCATATAGTGGAGCCCTGTTGGGGATGGGAGCATGTTCCACATGTGTCTGAGACATAGGCCCAGTCCCTGCGGTTATGTTGGTGACATGTTCCTGTTAGAAATCAGGGAAGCAGGGAGGTTGAGTTTCAGCTCCCTGGGTGGATATTTGTGGTCTGTCCCCTGCTGTCTTTTGCATGACTCAGTGTTCAGGAAATAATAACTTCCAGGTTAATTGATACAAACTATAGCTAAGTCAGATCTTCTGGGGCTAGTAATGTCCCCCAGAAAATGATCTATTCAAAATTTCGCTTTGCACTGGTCCATTACCACGTCCCTAACCATTCCCAAAGGAAGTCACATGTGAGAGTTGGCTATCCTGAGAGCTATGTGTTAGGTGAGGCAATGCTGTGATTTTAAAAGTCCTGAGGGTGTCAGCGCTCTGTGCCTCACTGATGACTTGATGGGGCTGTTTAGTGTCCTGCAGGCCATCAGGAAGACCGTGTGCGACTGGGAGACTGGGCATGAGCCCTTCAACGACCCAGCCTTGCGGGGCGAGAAGGACCCCAAGAGTGGCTTTGACATCAAAGTACCCCGGCGTGCTGTAGGACCCTCCAGCACTCAGGTTCTCATCCTCCCTGCTCCCCTGCTCCACTTGTTCCCCTGAGCGGGCTAACCCTGAGGTGAGGGTTGGTAAGCAAGGCCAGGAGTAAAATGACATAACCACTGTCTGCTCAAGATGATCAAGCATTGCCTGTGCCGTTTCTGCTCCTCTGTTCCCTGCCCAAGTGAATCTGGAGCATTAGCCAAGACGTCCTTGTGATTCTCAGATTTGATCACTTGCATGCAGAATTTAATTTGACTGCATTGACTCCCATTGCAAAAATGTGGGTGAAAGTCTATGTGTCTGTATTTACGCTGTGTTTCCTGGTGGGTGTTTAAATGTATGGTTATACTTTTTATGTTGGGACTAAAAACGATTGTTTCTGAAGATAAGTCTTAAGCCACCACTGCTGTTTTCTCTCCTGGCATGCTCAGCCCCCTGTCCCCCAAAAGTAGCTTTCTTCTGACCCTCAATACCCGATTTAATATGTCCCTCTGCTTTTCTCTTCCCATTTTGGGACTTAGTACTTCTTACTCATTGTTCTTCTGTTGGGGGCTTTTATAATCTCTTCTGCCAGTCTTCAGAGACCAGCAAAGCACGTTGTTGGCTCTATATGAAACCTCTCAAATATCTGGGAGGAAGGCGTTTGGCCACTTAAGGAGGACGCTTGTCCCGGGTCTGTGCAATGTGCATATGCACCCTCCCCACCCTCTGTTCCCGCGTGTGTGTCTCCCCGCCCCATGATGTGTGTGTCCTGTGACTAACGGCTCTCTCCCACCTCTCCCCCCCATCTGTCCGTGTCTAGCTCTACCTGGTGCGCACCATGGCGGAGTCCTTGAGCTCTGCCGAGCTGCTGAGGCAGCTCAAGTCTTTGGGCATGGAAAGACTCTTGCATGTGGTAAACGCGTTTCTGAGGCAGTCGTACACCTATCCGCCTCTTTTAACCTTTGGTGGTAAGACATCATTTGTTTTTCTTGTTGATGTTTATGGCACGAGGTGAACTGCTCCGCTACAAATTCTTTCTCCCAAGCAGCACCAACTTGGCTACTTAGATGGGTGCCCAGACCCACTTTGAGGAGCCGGTGTAGTGGTAGGCTTACCGCTCCAGCCTGGCTCTGGTCAGGGCTTAGCGGAGTAGTCTTCCTCTTGTGGTTTATCTAAGTTTGGTGTAACTAATGTACCATGTATATTTTCTCCCCCACAAATGTTTCCTTGGATAATGCAGCTTTACATGGTGAGAACCATGCTAGAGTCCCTCATTGCAGACAAAAGTGGTTCCAAGAAAACCTTGAGAAGTAGCCTTGAGGGGCCTACCATATTGGACATAGAAAAATTTCATCGAGAGTCATTCTTCTACACTCACTTGATAAATTTCAGTGGTAAGAGATACTGCTGACCAGTGTCTGGCACAGCTTGTTCTAACACTGCTAACACCGTCTAGAATGCTTCTGCTGACCGTCCCTGCTGTGGTCCCCTCAGACACCCAGACGGTGACCTGCGTTGTAACTTTTGTGATAATCCCTTGCCTGTCGCTTTAAATTCACGGCCAGCCAGGGCCCCCTTCATGTGGCATGGCCCTTCGAAGGATGAGGGCCATGGGCCCACGGCTGGCTGTGTGACTTGAATGCAGTCTTTTTAACCCGTATGAGGACAGAAACAGATGAATGTAATCTGTCACCTGGTTTGAGAACAAGATAGTGATAAATATCAGAAACAGCCCCCACGAGCAGTGTGGAAGGTGGCAGTCACCTTGACCAGGGCGCTGGGTGGGTACCCTTTGTCACTGTGGAGTGCATGTTTACTCTTGCCGGAGCAGCTTGCTCAGAGCAGGAAGCCTCTTTCTTGGCTGCGAGTGCTGCAGGTTTGGAGTAAATAGCAAGGCTTTTGTTTTTCATTTGTCAAGAGATGACACGTGTTTTTTTTTTCATTTGTTTCTATTTTGCATTAGATAAACTCATACTGAATATGCATGTAATGCTCTATCTTTATCCTAAGTAAAATAAAATAACATGGTTTTTATTTCTCCTTTTAAAAAAATAAAAAAAAAATTTTTCCCCCTCCCAGTCCCTCAAAGAAACTCACAGGGTTGACAAGGTCCCATTGGCGGGTGGTGGTGTCCGTGCCGGACCCACAGGGGCCAGACGCTGACTCTGCTCTTTTCGTGAGCAAGAATGTGCACGGTCTAGGGTGGCTTTGCCTGCAGCCACATCGTGGTTGTCTCATCTCTAGTGTGAGGTGCCACGTCACCCCTCCCTGCTCACGTCCACTCCTGCATGGCTCAGGGCTGAGATTGAAGGAGCCTGCGACTGGAACATGCCCCTCCCTGTCCTAGATCATCCTGCTGAGTTTTTTCTGCTTGCAGAAGATTAACATGATTATCATTTGAATCCTTCAAGAAACACTCCAGCAGTGCTGTGACCTTTCACAGTTGTGGTTCCGAGAGTTCTTTCTGGAACTGACAATGGGCAGGAGGATACAGTTCCCCATCGAGATGTCCATGCCCTGGATCCTGACGGACCACATCCTGGAGACGAAGGAGGCATCAATGATGGAGTGAGTGCCCCGTGGGCCTGTCTTAGCTCTTTGTGATGACCAGGGTCCTTGGTGGCATTTGGGAGCTGGGAGATGGAGGAGGGGGCTGGGCTCTTTTCAGTACTTCCTTTGAAGTTGTCATACTTGGGGTAAGATTTCAGAGATTAAAACAAGTAACGGGTTTCTCGGGGTAGACTAAAATCAGGAACTCAGGCAGCAGAAGTCAGTGAGTCCCACCCTGTCAGGTGCTAGTGAGGCCCTGGGGGCTCAGCTAGGGTCAGCAAGAGCAGAGGTCACCTGGCCTCTCATGTGGGACAGCCTCTGAGCCAGATGAATTTGGGAGAGAAAGTGTTAATTGAATAGTTTCGTTTTGAGGTCAGGGCTCAAGGCCAGGGCAGGGGGTCGGAGACTTTCACAATAGGAGACCCATGAAGGTAAAGTAATAGGAAAGGGAGATGTCTGGGAACAGACTGGGAGCTGACCCAGCAGGTTCTTCGGCACACAGAGCAGACGTACAGCACCTTGTCCTTGCCCGTGTACGTCAGTTCTTATGTGGTGGTCGGCAGGATGGCCTTCCACTTTCCCTGGAGTGGCCGTGTCATGTGTTCTGCAGCAGCAGAGAGGGGATGAGGAGCATGGAGATCTCATGCCGAGGCCTTGGCATGCCTCTGTGTTGTGTCTTTGGAGTTGAGCTTGGCCCCACCGCTCACACAGCCTTCCTGCCATGAGGTGGAAGCGGCCTTGCCCCATCAGAGGGACCTTACTGCTGGCTGCTGCCTTTTGTCCCGATAGGGGACAAGGAGAGAGGGGCTTTTGGCCATGCTGGACATGGTCATGGTCAGCTGTGGGACCCAGGATCTTCATATGTTTTCTTATTAAGTCCGACAGTTCATTCTTAGAAAAAAGAAAATAACTTGTTTTTGTGGTTATAAGAAATACTATATTCTGTGGTGAAGAACTTTGAAACATAAATAAGTGAGAAGATGCCATTACAGGAGGCCCTTGTGGACCCGCCAGGGGCCCTGGGCATGGCCTAAGTAAGTGTGTCCCATCTGTGGGATCGTCTGGCTTGGTCCATTAGGTTCCCTCGGCAGGAACCCCATTTGATGTCTGAAGTAAGAGATTGTTTTTCCTCATGTGAGAGGTCAATAATGTTAAATTATACCTGGAGTGTGGGATGTGAGAGCCGAGAAGCCCTGTATGGAAGGCTGGGCTGACCATTCGCCCCTTCTGCAGGTATGTCCTCTACTCCCTGGACCTGTACAATGACAGCGCACACTATGCCCTCACCAGGTTCAACAAACAGTTTCTCTACGACGAAATTGAGGCAGAGGTGAGGGCCCAGGCACCTCTAACAAACTTTGATTTCCTTCTTCTTTGAGTATCAGAGGAAGCAAATTTTCTTTATAATATGTGGAGACTTAAACAATAGAACGAACTTTAGAAATAAACATTTTGGAGTGAACCCTTCTATCTCTACTTTCTTTCTGCATCTACACATGTGATGATTGGGGTCTTGCAACAGAAGACTTGACTGCATGTTGTAAGCGCCTCTGTATCCTCACCTGTCTTCTGTTACGAACACAGTTTAAACCAACCCCTATTTTATTTCATTTTAGCTTTTTATTTTTGCATATTGTAAGTAATGCTTTGATGAACTTCCTTGCACCTAATTTTTTAGCTGCGTTCGATTATTTTTTGAGGACAGATTCCTACAAGTAGAATTAATTAAATCTGTGTTACATGCAGCTAAGGAGATAAATCTTACTTTGTAGCTTAATATTCAAGATCACTTAACCTCAACAAATTGCATTGTGCATCTAGATGTCCTTCTCCGCCTCCTCACAAAGACACTAGAAAGTGCTTCTGCAGGCAGATGTCATAGGCTCCAGGGCTGTGTAGGGTAGGCATATGGCAGAGACCTTCAGGTCCTGGGGGTGGCTAGCCTTTGAGCACACGATGTCCTTATCAGAGTTCTGGGGGGGAGGCTAACCCCATTTGCAAGTAAGATACAGTTTTGGGGGTGGAGTCACAAGGCTGGAGCCATCCTGTGTCTCCTCCCCGACCTCAGTGCCCAGAGCAGCCGGCCAGGTTCCAGGGGAGGCTACATGCAGCTCCTGGGATACACAGCCCGGTGGCAGGAGCAGAACCCAGATGCAGTACACATTAACTGCTGGGAACACATGATGAAGAGAGACTTTTTCATATTCCTTTGCCTTTAAGAGACAGGGAACATTTTTCTCCATGAGTAATAGAGGTTCTGATATAATTTTCAGTGGCTGTGTAGTGGTCACTCCTGGCCACACCATGATATATTTAATCCGTTGTTTTTAGACAGGTTATTTCTCTTTTCTAATAAGAGAGCCTTTGTTAGTTAACAAAATATTTTCTTTTAACTTTATATTCCCAGAACTTATTCATTTTATAACTGGAAGTTTGTACCTTTTGACCACTTTCACCCATTTTCCCCATCCCTACCCCTGCCTCTGGAGCCACCAGTCTGTTCTCTATGCATTCATTTTTGTTGTTTTAAGATGCCACATATAAGTGTGATTGTACAGTATTTGTCTTTGTCTGACTTATTTCAGTGAGCATAATGCCTTCAGGGTCCATCCATGTAGTTGCAAATGGTAGGATTTCCTTTTTTATGACTGAATAATATTCCACTGTGAGAGTGTGTGTGTGTGTGTGTGTGTGTGTGTGTGTGTGTATCACAATTCTGTATATGTTCATATGTCAGTGGACACTTAGGTTGCTTCGATGTCTTGGCTATTGTAAATAATGCTGCAGTGAACAAGGGGGTGCATTTATCTTTCCAAGTTAGTATTTTCAATTTTTTTGGTTAAATACCTAGAAATGGAATTTGCTGGATCAAAAATTTTTTTTAATTGTCTTATTTGATCTTTAGGAAATAAAAATCTAATACATGCTTTCTTTTTCTTCAGGTGAATCTGTGCTTTGACCAATTTGTTTATAAGCTGGCAGACCAGATATTTGCATATTATAAGGTTATGGCAGGGAGGTGAGTACATGGTTTATGATTTGGACATGAAGTCTTGGGTAACTTGATCTGATGTCTCCTTTAAAATTCACAGAATATGAGAAATGTGTTCTCTTCTTCCATCTTAGTTTGCTTCTTGATAAACGTTTACGATCAGAATGCAAGAATCAGGGGGCAACGATCCATCTCCCGCCGTCTAACCGCTATGAGACACTGCTTAAACAGAGGCACGTGCAGGTGAGTCAGACCTCTCTGGGGCATGGTGAGGCAGGGAGCTGGCATTGGAATGGTGACGTTCGCTTAGAGCTCACTGGGTTTAGATGTCAGTATGTTCTGTGACTGTGGCCACATCCTTATAAAGTGTTAAGATTTTAAAGACAGTTTCTTTTGGTTACCCTGAAAGCCAAGGGAAGACTTGCAGCGCTCTGCACCTGCTCTGCTCTGGCTCCCAGGGGAAGGCATGGCCCCAGAGGGCCTGGCTCTTCTCCAAGAGCCCGAAAGTTACAACTTTTTAAAAGAATGAAAATGAGAAACACTTGTCAGCTGAGTGTTAGAGAGGAGCTTTTTCTTGGCTAGCACAAAGAGTAAAAAATACAGTGCTTATTTTTTGTTTTTTTACAAACAGTTCTGCTTCTCCCACTCCTCCCCACTCATGCTGTCGCTATCTCTATATATTTTTTTTTTTTAGATTTTATTAATTTATTTGAGAGAGAGAGAAAGGGAGCATGAGCCAGGGGAGGTGCAGAGAAGTAGACTCCCCGCGGAGCAGGGAGCCCAACATGGGGCTTGATCCCAGGACCCCAGGATCATGACCTGAGCCAAAGGCAGACATTTAACCAACTGAGCCACCCACGTGCCCTTGTTTGTTTTTTATTGTTCATTCTTTTTTCCTTTCTCCGTCTTCCAGCTCCTAGGCAGATCCATAGACCTTAATCGCCTGATTACTCAGCGTGTCTCAGCAGCCATGTATAAGTCTCTGGAACTGGCTATTGGACGATTTGAAAGTGAAGACCTGACATCAATAGTTGTAAGTGCTGTCCCTTTTGTCAGGTTCAGGAGATTTGTGGAAATCTGGTTACAAGGATTGAAGCTAATTTTTTGTCCTTACTGGTAAATTGAACCAATAGTAGGTTCAGTTTTTGCATAGGAATCAAAAGGTACGCACTGATCAAGCATGGCATATCCTATCGTTTTTTTAGTGTCTGCTCTTAGTAGTCACAATTCTTTTTTTTTTTTTTAAAGATTTTATTTATTTATTCGACAGAGATAGAGACAGCCAGTGAGAGAGGGAACACAAGCAGGGGGAGTGGGAGAGGAAGAAGCAGGCTCACAGGGAGGAGCCTGATGTGGGGCTCGATCCCATAACGCGGGGATCACGCCCTGAGCCGAAGGCAGACGCTTAACCGCTGTGCCACCCAGGCGCCCCTAGTAGTCACAATTCTAAATTGACTTCAAAGAACAAGTAATCTTAACCTTGAATAAGTTACACTTAACTATGGCAAGAGAATAAAAGAAGGTAAATTTTAAAAATCAAAATGAAATGAACACGGAAAAAGTATTTGAAAGAAAATGATACAGAAGATAGGCAGTGAAGATCTAACATACATATAGGTAATATACATATTATAGAGAAAAACCAAAGCAACAGGATGGAACAAATATTAAAAGTTGTATTTCAAGAAAACATTGATAAAATTTAAGACATGCTATTATCAACAATAGCCAAACTATGGAGAGAGAGCCCAAATGTCCACTGACTGCCGAATGGATAAAGAAGATGTGGTCTGTATACACAATAGAATATTACTGAGCCATAAAAAAATCTGAAATCTTGTCATTTGCAGTGATGTGGACGGAGCTGGAGTATATTATGCTACATGAAATAAGTCAGTCAAAGACAAATGCCATATGATCTCACTC
Organism: Ursus maritimus; assembly: GCF_017311325.1. Taxonomy (NCBI): domain Eukaryota; kingdom Metazoa; phylum Chordata; class Mammalia; order Carnivora; family Ursidae; genus Ursus; species Ursus maritimus. Next base: position 138,815 of record NW_024425230.1, read on the forward strand.
ATATGTGGAATTTAAGGCAGAAAAGAGATGAACATATGGGAAGGGGGAAAAGAAAAAAAGGAAAGAGGGAAACAAGCCATAAGAGACTCAATGGTAGAGAACAAACTGAGGGAGAATGGAGGTGGGTGGGGGATGGGCTAGATAGGTGCTGGGTATGAAAGAGGGCACTTGTTAGGAAGAGCACTGGGTGTTGTATGTAGGTGATGAATCACTGAATTCTACTCCAGAAGCCAATATTGCACTGCATGTTAACCACCTAAATTTAATTGAAAAAAATTTATATATTTAAACATTAAGACATGCTATATAATATATATTAAAAGCCTGTGGTATGTGCCTGGGAAGACTGGCCCAAAGTGGCCAACACCAAGGAATATTGCAGTAAAAGACTTTGAAGGAAAAGAAAATATCCTCTGGATATCTGAGCAGAGTGATCAGAGAAAGAAAATTTGTCCTCAGAGCTTTGCCCATAGCAATTCATGCCAGAAGCCAAGGAAAGGAAGTACAAATTAAGGATTTTGTGCCAAGCCAAAGATATCTTCCAAGAAGAAAGTCTGCAGACAAATGGTAGTGAAGGTGTAGGACCTCAAGGAAGATTGTCCATTCCTAGAGATGCAGCTCTGGGTAGAACAAGAGAGGCCTTGTGAGCGGTGGGCATGAACACTCAGGTCGGAGCATCTCCACGTAGGATGAGCAGTGTTCCTCATAGTCTTCCACAGAATTAAATATTATTGACATGGAGAGCTTGCACTCTTTGTCTTCATACTTGATTTTTTAAATCTGGTGTGTAACTCACATGCACAGTGCACCTCAGTTTGGACCAGCCAAATTCTCATTGCTGGATGTGGCCAGTGGCTGCTGCAGTGGATAGCATGGACCTAGGCATGTTTATGAGCAAAAACTCTGAAATCTTGGAAGGCCATCTGTGAATGTGCTTGCTGACTCTGCTACATAGCTGTGCTTTTGAATAATTCCAGGCACGTTAGGCTGACTCAGGCCGATGCCTGAGGACACAGTGCTCCAGCAAGGGCGGGGGTGGACACATCCCAGTCGTACGTGCCCTGTGAATGGTTGGAGGTCAGTGGGGAGAGCAATGTGGAGGTGACCTCAGTGGAGAAAGAATGATGACCCTGTGGGAGTGACCACAGTAAGGAGGGGTGTTTCAAAGGCAGTGGAGAGGGCATAATGAATTTAGGTGTAAGAAGCAAGCACCTATGGCCTACTAGACCCCCACTGCGTATTCTTGGCCTAGCTCACCAGCCTCACCTCTGTGTGTCCTGCTGTCCTCTGCCCATTCTGCCCTGCTCCCAACTGTGGCAGTGCCCATGTGGGGAATCAAGGCCACTGTGCTGGGCCCATTTCTGTCCTCACACCCCTGTCTTTGTGATCCTATAGGAGTTGGATGGTCTTTTGGAAATCAACCGCATGACCCACAAGCTGCTAAGCAGGTACCTGACACTGGACAGCTTTGATGCCATGTTCCGGGAGGCCAACCACAATGTGTCAGCGCCCTACGGGAGAATCACCCTCCACGTCTTCTGGGAACTCAACTATGACTTCCTGCCCAACTACTGCTACAATGGCTCCACCAACCGGTCAGCATGCTACCTCATAGATAGTTCTGGCCCTTACCAAAGGGTTCCTAAACGGGATTATCTCGGGGCCTCCACATTGTCCAGTAGGTTGCTGTCCCCTCCCCTGTTCCCTGTCATTTCTCATGTCCAGGTATTCAGGCCCTCCCAGTCTCCTCTGGCATATCCCCAGGCCAGCCCCTGGGCATGTCTTATAGCTTTGCATGTGGAGACTGCACAGCAGGCTGGGGTTCCTGTCTGGGGCACTTGGCTTGTAGCTCAGGGCTTGATTTCATGGTGCATGTGGACAGCAGCTACAGGGTCTGTACCACCCACACGGCTGTAAGTCTGCCTGATGTTGGGATATAGTCAGTGACTCTACTTTTCATCTATCCTGGGATGTTGGGGTGTGTAAATATCAATCAGTTAGCCACCCTCTCACCCACCTACCCTTTGCTACTATGTTGAACAGCACAGAGTGGCCACTTAGGTGAGTGGCATGGTTGACAGCAGCAGTTCCATGTGGTTCACCCTCATGATAGGGCCCAAATCCTGGGACAGCCCTGCCTTGGACTCTGTGTGCTGGGCAGCCGCCTGTCTTAGGTTTGTTCATGTGCCCTTAGCTAAGCTCCTGCTCCCTGTGAGCGCATGCCAGGGACATGTGTGTGTATGTGTGTGTGTGTGCTTGTGTGTGTTATGACCACTTTTTAAAAATCATTGTCTTTGGCTCTGCTGCTGGATCTGAGCATCCCATCATGTATTGGCTGAATTGTTACTGACTTTCAGGCCCAGAGTTTTGTGTCTCATGGGGTTGCTGAGCTCTGAACTGAGGACAGAGGGAGGCCCTCCTGTAGTCTCATCAGGCCTGCCATTGCCATTATCTATCCAGGACCCCAAGGTTAGATTTCCTTGTGGGGAGGCAGGCCTGTTCCCAGATGCATGGGGCTATGCCATCATACTGGCCCCAGGTGGCTGACGCCCGTCCCCAGCAATGGTGGAGACGTGGCCATGGCTTCCAGAGCCAACCTCCTCCAGTGAAGGGGCTTCTGGGCCTGGCTGGGCACAGTCCACCAGAACCAGACTTTACAGAGTACTCATCCCTGTTTAACTTCTTTTAAGATGCCCAGTTTCCTGAAATAGGTATCTTTCAAGTTGTTAGAGAGTCTGAATTAAATGAAAAAAATATTTTTTTACATAAATAGTCCATCATAATTATAGGAAAACTAGAAATCATATATACAAATATGAGGGGGAAATAATTAAGTCCCTAGAGATTTCCCTCATTAACAAAATGTGTGTGTGTCTTCTGCAGTTTTTGCCATACAGTCAGATGTACGTACGTATTTTTTTATTTTGCCAAAATGGGTGTTATTAGGAGCACTATTACATACATATTCTTATTCCATGTGATATATGACCAGAAGGGTCATTCTGTGTTAGGGTATAAATATGCTTTTCTGCCTCTGAAAATCTGTTTAAGTCATGGCTGATGTTTATGGGATCAAAGAGTAGTTTTGGTTGGTCCGTTTGGTTGGCCTTGTCTGGTGTCTCCGAAGGTGACATACAACAGAACCCCACTATCAGTGGGCTGAAAAAAGGTGTTACAGTGAGGTCAGATTCGGGCAACACAGGGGGTTGTGATTTTTTTTTTTTTTTTGGTACTATTTTAGATTGTAATTTTTAAAATTGTCTAGCATTTTGTCACCCTTTAAGGGATTTCCCAGAAATCTCGCTAAAGGAATAAAGGTGTCCCCTGAGCCTCCTTTATGCTTGCTGCACTTGTGTGTAGAGGGACTGTGGAGTCCAGACAGCGCCCACCTGCCCTGGTCTCCTTGGTGACGGTTCGGTGGGCCAACCCCTCAGAAGTGACGTGAGCTAGAGGAGGGCAGCATTACATGATGATAAAATGACAGCATTTGCCATAAACTCTTGTGTTGAATTGCTGTGTTTTCTGAAAGACTTCAGACATCCGAACAAACGGTGGGTGAGGAGTGTGGAGTTAGAGCAATGGATCAGATTCCGAGTCCGTGCTGGCCAAGGTGGGCCCATGCGGGTGCCCTATTTGGGGCTGATGACAGAGAACGTCTGAGGAGTCTCATTGTCAGAGACAAAGTTGGCAGGGCTCAGGTCAGGAGGTTGGTGCCGTGAAACCCAGTGACCTACCAAAGGCATGTGTCCATTAGAGGACCCTGCTGGACCTGTCTATATGAGGAACATTGACGCATCCAGTGTATAACTGAGCAGAGCTGCCAAGTGGTACCCTAGCCCCCATTTCCTGAGAACACACAACAGTGTTGAATGCAAATGACGGCAGGCAGAAGGGACAGCACTGGTGCCTTTGTCTGTTGTGGCATACTTCTCCCATTGGCCTATGAGGTGCTGCAAACATCCCTGTTTGCAGAGTGAGCACAGAGCCCACGGAGGCTGTGAATGGGACCCATGCGTATTGCCGGCGGCTGCTCTGACCACCAGGGCTCCTGGAGACCTGACCTGGACCCTGGGAAGACAGAACTGTGCCACTCAGAGTTTTAACTGCGTTCTTGAGGGTCTTCTAAGGGCTGCTTGAGGGAAACCAGAACTTCACTTGTTGCTTTGCATATCTACTGACTTTGCTGCTTATTTTTGATTAGGGATTTTGCCTGGTGGCTCTGGAAAGTAGTTTAGGGTGACCTGTGACTCAAATTTAACCTATTACAGCTAATAATTGTATGAAAAAGCTATAGCTCTGGAAATAGGCCAACAGCTGGGATCAGAGTTAAGCCTAAGAGGGAGGAAGGCCACGGAGGAAGCAGTGTGTCCTCAGTGCAATGTACCATGAAGCAAAGGGCACTACTTTGTCCCATTCCTGGTGATGTAAACTTCTGCCCCTTGTTCCCAGGTTTCTCTGCTGGCATGTTATCATCAGTTACCAGTATGGTGACTGAACAATGACGATTCTCAACCTTCATCATTCCATGTATATGCATTAGTTGGCCTTCTGCTGTATGTGTTAACATTTACTTATTTGTTTATTATAAGTAAGGACTGGGGATTCTAACTCAGCATTAAAATCTGTTACTATCATAATTTGGGTTTTATGGCTCAAGTTGGCCCCGTATTGGCCAGTGGGAGCCCCGTCTACCTGATTTCTATGTCCTGTTGGCTGTTCTTATCACTTTGAAGCACTTCCTGCACCTCACGAAGTTCCAGATTCATCTTGGGCTCCTCGGGCTCTATCCTTGCAACATGTCATTTCCACAGGATTCCTTTTAATGGAGAATATTTTAGAACTAGGCTTAATATTTAAAAAATAAGTCTGGGTGTTAGGTGCGCTCCTCGTTACTGGGATATCATTGTTTCTAGAGCCTTCTGATGTTCCGAGTTAGGAAGGCTAGGACGTACCTGACCGTGTACAGTGTTAGGTTCCTCTGACAAATTATCACAAACCGTGGGGCTTCAAACAACAGAAATATTCTCACAGTTCTGGGGGCTAGATATCCAAAATCAGGGTGTCAGCAGGACTGTGCTGCTTCTTCTGAGACTCTGGGTACAATCTTCTCTTGCCTCTTCGCAGCTTCAGGTGGTGGCCAGCAATTCTTGGCCTTCCTTAGTGTGCAGCTGGATTGTTCCAGTCTCTGCCTCTTTAGACCTGTGGTGTTTTCCCTGAGTGTGTCTCTCCCCTTAGAAGGACATGAGTCATATTGACTCGTTAAAGGCCTGCTGTACTTCAGTATGACCTCATCTTAACTAATGACATCTGCAGTGGCCCTGTTTCTGAGTAAGATCACATTCTGAGGTGCTGGTAATTAAGACTTCAAATTATCTTTCTGGGGATACAAACCCATAAAGCATGTGTATGCATGGCTTCTCTGTAGCTGTCTCCATATTATATCCATGAGTTCACACTGGTATCTTCACTCCCAGTTCAGCACTGGGGCTCTCATTCTTGTTTTCTCCCTCCCTTTCCATGTTTGTAACTCCCTTCTACACTAAGAATCCTGTTTCATTATTCCTGGCATATTTACTCACTTGGTCAGTTCTAGAAAATGCAGAAAATAGTTCCAAAATTACTAATTCTTCCTACCATGAAACACAGGCCTACTAGCTGGAATTCAATATTTGTTTCCAATGTTTTTGTCTTTACCTTGAGAATGTGTGTGCGTGTGTGTGTGTGTGTGTGTGTGTGTGTATGGTGTTTAACAGTTGTTTGGGATAATGGAGTAACAGGGTTTGGATTTACTCTTTTGCCTTAAACAAGTGAAAAATCAGACAAAATTTATGAAACCACTGTTTTCGGATGTTGCGTTTCCCTGAGGGAAAGGAAACAAAGGAGGTGAGCCCTTTGACTTCCCTGCTTTCTGCCTGGAAGCACTTTCTGGGCCTCAGTACGAGGCCCAGTGCGGAGAGGGGTATGCCAAGTACAGCTTGGAAGTCTTGTTTGGTGGAGGAGACAGATTTGAAACGGAGGAAGCTGAGACGGCTTGAATTTGCAGGGCAGATTTGCAGTATGGGAGAGAAGAGAGCTACATAGTGAAATAGCTCCTGACACCAGCTTAGGGGCCCTTTAGAATATTAAACTGTGTGTGCATTGGGTGGAACTCCACAAGGATAGTCCAAGAACAGCGTTTTGGAAGCTGTTAGCCAAATAATTCCCAGAGCTGACACAGACTAGGAGCCATTTGAGGCCCTGCCAGCAAGAATGAGGAAACCTCACTGAATACCCACACATTTGATAGAATTGCTAGAGGGCCTGCGTGGGTGCTGACTACTGTGCCACCCTAATTATGAATGGTTCCAGCTGACTTCAGAGCAGTTTAACAGCCTGCCCAAAATAACTCAGCACTTTAAAAGATAACAACAAAACCAGACACTTCATGCTGCAGGCCATGGGCCTCCCCTCGGATGTGCATGTGCATTTCAAGCACTGGTGGTATTTTGCCAATTGCATCTCTTTTTATTTATTAAAGTGCAATATGTGTCAGTCAGATTCTTTGAATTTAATAATTAGCAAATCCATATATTTTTCTTAATGATGCTTCTTTTTAAAAGTTTTATATTTTAGGGGTGCCTGGGTGGCTCAGTCGGTGAAGCATCTGCCTTCCGCTCAGGTCATGATCCTGGGGTTCTGGGATCAAGCCCCATATTGGGCTCCCTGCTCAGTGGGGAGCATGCTTCTCCCTCTCCTTCTGCCCCTCCTCCCTGCTTGTGTTCTCTGTGTCTCTGTCAAATGAATAAATTTTCTTTTAAAAAAAGTTTCATATGTTTAAATGAACTCTTCTAATTTGAGAGTATTAGCCACGTTTGACATGTTTGCTTTAAAATCCAAGCATTTGATTTTCAGTGTCTCCTAATCCAGTATCAAGCCACAGTCTAGTGGCTCTGTGAGTGTGGTTATAAGCACTTAGGTTGTTCATTCTTCCCATTAGTTTGTAACTAGTGATTTGAGTAACTGGACATGACTGCCTGTGTCTGCCTTCCCACTCCTGTGGCTGAGGTCACCGCCGTGGCCAGAGGCCCACCAATGCCTGAGTGCTTGGTCGTTACCACTTGTCAAAGGACTGAATTAGGCATGAAATGGTCCTGGTGCCAGTAAACCAGACTGTCTCCTGGAGTTTGGAGACTGCTTACATGGTAGAAGGACCCAGGTCTTCTCACTCTGTTGATGAACTCTGGATACGTGTATTATACTTGGGAGTATTTATAGCTCGGGTATTTAATTTCTTAGAATTTTCCTATGTGATGATTCGATCAGTCAACTGGGAGGAAGATGTTTAACTGATGCGTAATTGAAAAGTTCTGCATTCTAAAGAACTGTTAAATTTGTTTTCTTTTTTCTTTTTATCCTTTTTGTTTAGATTTGTTCGGACAGTATTACCATTTTCTCAAGAATTTCAAAGAGATAAACAGCCTAATGCACAACCCCAGTATTTGCATGGATCAAAGGTAGGTTCTTTTGTGTTTGTGTTACGATTTTTTAAGTTCACAATGAAGCATATCTTTGAGTTTAGTTTAAATCAGGTGAGTTGCAGTGATTTAAACGTATCATGCCGTGTGTGAAATGTTAGTGTTTTCTTCCATTAGCACCTTCCTAAAAAGGAATGTAGTGTGGGACAGCCCTCTGGCCATGTGTTGGGTGTCAGGGTAGGCCTGGCCTCACTCCTGGCCCTGGAATAATTGAGATTGTCAGCAGAGTTAAAGGTTTAAAAATATCAAACAAGGAGAGTGTGTGGAATAGGCTGAGAGGCTCATCTATGACAGAGGGGCCAGGATATCTTGTCCGTGATGCCGCAAAAGGAGGGGTGAGGTGGGAAGGGACGTGCAGAAGAGAGTGGACATCCAGAAACCACAGGCAAGCAGGCAAAAGCCACAGAACACCTGCCGTCTGTCTAGTAAGGTGAGACAAGTGTCCAGGCTGAGGGTGGCTGGATTTGCAACGAGTTAAGAGTATTATTAAAGGTTAGTATTGTTCATATTTAAAGCACTCTTACGGTTTTGTAAGAAAAGATAAACACTCTATAGTAAAAAGGAGGCAGATGTAATAAGCAGATATTTCCAAAAAATATAGTAAAAAATAGAAATAGGTATCTAGCCTCACCAGTAATTGAAGAAAACTAAATGAAAGCACGTGGGACCATCTGATATGTGTATCAATATTTAAATATTCTCACTTGTAGGAAGCCGGACAGCTAAGGAATAAATCAGACAAGTATAAAGTGGGGTCTGTTACGGGGGTGGTTGTACAATGTCGTTCATAAGATACATGGAAGCAGCCTGACCGGCCATCAGGAATATGGCAGTATCTTACAGATTTCAGTGGAATGCAGTACGGTCGTTACAGATAATTACATAGATCTCGTGACAGCTTGTGGGACTTGTATTTTATTAAGTTAAAAAAAAATCAAACTCCAAACAGAATGACCCTAGTTACAGAAAGATAGATCCAGGGAAAAGATTATGAGAATGCTAAACAGTGGCTGTCTTGGCGAGGGCTGAGTCTGAGAAACATTTTCCTTTTCTGAGCTCTATTGATGATGTGTTTGCACGGTTCTCACTAGGGCTTTAAGCTGCTCCCTCCGATGTTGGTGTCAGTCTTGGTCTCACACAGCACAGCCTGTGGGCTGTGTAGGGAAGTGGGGCGTGGCCCCCTGCTCCAGGGACAGACACTAGCTCCTGTGGCCTCAGAGCCTTCAGCACTGAGTAGCGGCTGCTGTTTTCTGCTCTGAAGCTCTGAGGGGCTGAGGTTTGGGCAGTGTCTTCTCTGTATTTTCTGCACGTTCTCACAGGTCCAGAAATGAGCCTATTTACATAATGACATAAAAGGACCACCTTTAGGTCCCTAGTGGTGGCTCTCAGGAGGATGTCAGCATGTCAGTCTTCCCTTATGACTAGTCTTTGAAGACACATCCTCCTTCACCTTCCTTCTCTCCTCCAACTTCTCCAGGCTCGCGATGTCATCTCCCTTCAGCCGCCCACTTCTTCTTAATCACAGCATCACAACACTACAAACTAATGAGTCTATTTAAAGTTTTCAACCTGTCAGCCAAGAAGAAAATGATAGTTGTCTTAGTGGGGCAAGCCAGAGGGTTAAGTAGAGGATACATTTGGGAGGAAGGGGAAACTACTATTGGCAGAAATAGAAGCTCCCTGTGTTTTGCAAGGATATGTGGAATTTCAAGCTGAGATTGGTGCTGTCTCTGTTTTCTGTATTTGCGTGGCACCATGTGCTCTGTGTGTCCGTGGGAAGGGGATGGGCATGTCCCTGTGAGAAGGTGTGCTCCGAGGATGTTGTCATAGAGCTTTGGCTGGGTTTTGGAGAGGCCTTGCTCTAACAAGATCTGAATGCTGAGAAGGAACCAACTTTGCAGAGGGCCCTGAGAGCTGAGGCTCTGTCCTGAGATGGGGGTGGGTGGGGGTGTGTGGCTGGCAGCTTAGGGCCAAGGTGTTGGGTGGGGGGTCTGGAAGCAGACAGAGAATGATGGCCGGTGGAGAGATGCTACCCTGGTCCAAGCAGGAGGTGGTAAGATGAAGAGAAGTAGATGGGTTCAGGGGATATTTTGGAAGTGCACTTGACTGGACTTGCTGATGACCCAAAGAAGGAGGGTGAGAGAAGAGGAAGACCTGAAGATGTTTCCTAGGTTTCTGGCAGTTGGTGAGTGGAGGTGTCAGTTTTTGAAGTCAGGGAGGGCTCGATTTACGGAGGTTAAAGGGAAGAGGCCTTTATCCCTAGGGCCTGTGTCCTAGGGCCTGTCTCCTCTTCCCAGTCTGTGCCACATGTCACAGACCTTGCTGTGAGTGGGGCAGGACGCTGCCCTGCTGAGTGTTCTGGCCACAGGCTGGCTCCACACTGCACTCAGCTGAGGCAAGGGTTTTGGGCGTTGAGAGGGTGTGGGGGGTAGGTTGGAGGATCACGTCGCCCCCATTGGTTAGGGTCAGGATTTTCGCTGTTGTATTTTAAGCCTCATGATCATGACCAGGAGTGAAGAAGACCAGGCGGTATTGTTCTGTCTGCTGTGTTCTGGGACTGAGTGTCATTTTAAAATATATTGAGTAATATATTTTTTCCTACAGATAATGAGTTGCAGTCATAATCTCCAGGGTCACTCAGCAAGTGTTTCCTATGCATGTGCTATGACCTGGGCTGTGCCTGGCCTCAGTCGGAGAGCAAGGTTCTTGGTGCAGCAGGATGTGAGTGTAGGCCTTACTCCAGAGAGGCCCGAAGGTGTTGGCTGGGCATTGGGGTGCAGACAGGCACCAAGAGTCAGAATCGCCTGGTCTGGACAAGGGAAGGGCACCCCAGCAGGTTTGGGAGCATGACCAGTGAGGCACAGAGGATAGAAAGGAGGCTGAAGCTGTTGAGACACAGGAAGGGAGCCTCAGGCCCCTCCCACTTGGCCAAAGATTTTTCACCTGCAGAAAAGTCCCCAGTGTCACTTGCTTCAGAGAAGGGAGGTGGGAGATGAAAGCACCCGGCTCAGTGCTGCCATTGGGAAGCCCCTCAGCTCAGACAGGTGATGCTTGTGGTGGGACATGAGGCCCAGGCAGTTAACAGACTCCGCCTCATCCCCACATCTAGCTGACACCCACAGTCTGTGGACCTCGAGTGAGCTGCTGGCTGAGTGAAGCTGGCCGCAGGTATACCAGCTTGCTTTTTAGTCTCAGGGCAGTTGAGGCCAGGACACAGGTCAGGAGCCAGGGGGCTGCCCCCCCTGCCACATGGCCTACACCAGGACACCTTTTAATGCTTCTAACCCATTCTTTTCTAATCCTCTCTTCTTTAGAGTGTGAACCTTTCATTTCTGTCTTCTTGCTTGCCTTCGTTCCTCTCACTACAGGTGGCAACTTGACCTTGACCATGTTAGGACCATGCCCTTGGAAAATGGGCACACACTGTGCCTCTGGCTGGTGTATGGGTGCAGGCTGCCCACCTCCTCCACCCCTCCAAAAAAGGCATGAGGTGGACAGTTTCTTTTTGAGGGGGTGGAGGAGGGGCAGAGGGAGAGAGAGAATCTCAAGCAGACTCTTCACTGAGCGCAAAGCCCAATGTGGGACTCAGTCTCACGACCCTGAGATCATGACCTGATCCAAAGTCAAGAGTCGGACTCTTAACTGACTGAGCCACCCAGGCACCCCAAGGTGGATGATTTTTAAAATAATTAGAATACACTAGAGCATCTGGGTGGCGCAGTCGGTAAAGCGTCTGACTTAGGTTCAGGTCATGATCTCAGGGTCCTGGCATCTAGCCACACTGTTGCAAATGGCAAGATTTCATTCTTTCGCTTTTTATTTAAATTCGTTAACATACAGTGAAATATTAGTTTCAGGTGTCCAATGTAGGGATTCAACATTTCCATACATCACTGTGTGCTCATCACAACAAGGGCCCTGCTTAATCCCCATCACCTATTTAACCCGTCCCCCCCAACCACCTCCCCTCCTGTAACCCTCAGTGTGTTCTCTATAGTTAAGAGTCTGTTTTCTGGTATGCCTCTCTCTTTTTTTCCCCCCCTGCGTGCATCTGTTTTATTTCTTAAATTCCACATATGAGTGAAACCAAATGGTATTTGTTTTTCTCTGACTGGTATTTTTGCTTAGCATAATACTCTCTAGCTCCATCCAAGTTGTTGCAAATAGCAAGATTTCATTCTTTTTTATGGCTGAATAATAGTCCTGTGTGTGTGTGTGTGTGTGTGTGTGTGTGTGTGTGTGTGTATGTTTATATATATCTTCTTTACCCATTGATCAGTCGATGGACATTTGGGCCCTTTCCCTAGTTTGGCTATTGTTGATAGTACTGCTGTAAACATCAGGGTGCATGTATCCCTTCGACACAGAATTTTTTTATCCTTTGGGTAAATACTTAGTGATGCAATTGCTGGGTCCTAGTTGTTATATTTTTAACTTTTTGAGCAACCTTCACACTGTTTTCCAGAGTCGCTGCACCAGTTTGCATCCCCAGCAACCGTGTAAGAGGGTTCCCCTTTCTCCACATCTTCACCAACATCTGTTGTTTCCTGTGTTGTTAATTTTAGCCATTCTGACTGGTGTGAGGTGGTATCTCATTGAAGTTTTGATTTGTATTTCCCTGATGCTGAGTGATGTGATTTGATTGATTTCCCTGATGTATCTTTTCATGTGCCTGTTGGCCATCTGTATGTCTTCTTTGGAAAACTGTTCGTGTCTTCTTCCCATTTTTTAACTGGATTATTTGTTTTTTTGGTGTGTTGAGTTTTATAAGTTCTTTATATATTTTGGATATTAACCCATTATCAGATATGTTTTTTGCAAATATCTTCTCCAATTCCAAAGGTGCCTTTTAGTTTTGTTGATTGTTTCCTTTGCTGTGCAGAAACTTTTTGTCTTGATGAAGTCCCAGTAGTTTATTTTTGCCTTTGTTTCCCTTGCCTCAGGGGACATGTCTAGGAAGAAGTTGCTACGGCTGAGATCAAAGAGGTTTCTGCCTGTGTCCTCTAGGATTTTGATGATTTCCTGTCTCAAAGTTAGGTCTTTCATCCACTTTGAGTTTATTTGTGTGTATGGTGTAAGACGGTGGTCCAGTTTCATCCTTCTGCATGTGGCTGTCCGGTTCTCCCAACACCATTTGCTGAAGAGACTCTTTTCCCCTGAATATTCTTTCCTGCTCTGTCGAAGATTAATTGACCATGTAGTCGTGGGTCCATTTCTGGGTTTTCTATTCTGTTTTTGTGTCTATTTTGTGCCAGTACCATAATGTCTGGATTACAAAGCTTTGTAATGTAACTTGAAGTCCAGAATTGTGATGCCTCCAGCTTTGCTTTTCTTTTTCTTTTTTTTTTTTTTTTTAAGATTTTATTTATTTATTTGACAGAGCTAGAGACAGCCAGCGAGAGAGGGAACACAAGCAGGGGGAGTGGGAGAGGAAGAAGCAGGCTCATAGCGGAGGAGTGTTTTTGTGTCTATTTTGTGCCAGTACCGGGATCATGCCCTGGGCCGAAGGCAGACGCTTAACGACTATGCCACCCAGGCGCCCCTCCAGCTTTGCTTTTCTTTTTCAAGATTGCTTTGGCTATTTGGGGTCTTTTGTGGTTCCATATGTCCGTTTGCATGGTAAATATTTCTCCAGCCCCTCACTTCAGGCTACAGGTGTCTTTAGGTCTAAAATGAGTCTCTTGTTAAAAATAAATAAATAAGAAGAAAAAATTTTAAATAAATAAAATGAGTCTTTTGTCGGCAGCATATAGATGGGTCTTGCTTTTTTATCCATTATAATAGCATATGTCTTTCAGTTGGGACATTTAGTCCAATTATATTCAGAGTAATTATTGATAGATACGCATTTAGTACCTTGTTTTTACTTATTTTGTCATTGTTTTTGAGGTTTTTTCTGTTTCTTTCTCATCTTTGTTGCTTTTTGTCTTTCCTTCCCACTCAAAGAGTCTCTCTTAATATTTCTTGCAAGGCTGGATTAGTGGTCACGAACTCCTTCAGTTTTTGTTTTCTGGGAAGCTCTTATCTTCTTCTATTCTGAATGCTAGCCTTACTGGATAGAGTATTCTTGGCTGCAGATTTTTTCCACTTTGCACATTGAATTTATCATGCCAGTCCCTTCTGGCTTGCCACGTTTCTACAAAGAGATCTGCTGCTAACCTCAGTCTTCCTTGTAAGTTAGGGACTTCCTTTGTTTTGCTGCTTTTAGGATTTTTTCTTTATCGATGCATTTTGCAAGTTTAACTTAAATTTGGTGTTGGCCTGCTTTTATTCGTTTTGATGCAGCTCCTCTAGTTTTTAAAGCCAAAAGTTATGGGGATTAGTCCTCCCCATGTGAGCTCCCTGGTGCAAGAGGGCTTGTTTCTCTGCCCTCTTTGGACACGGAGCTCCCTCCTCTTGCGGGCAGCCTCCCTCTGCCTTTCTGACTTTCCTAATATTTCAGATGTGTTCTTCTCTATTTCATTGTGGAGTTTGTTCTTCCAGTCTTCAGATCACTCTCCATCCTCCTGACTTGGAGGTGGATGATATCTTGGAGATGGGATGGGGGTGAACTCAGGGTCTTCCTCCTCCAGCATCTTCCCAAGCTCCTGAGGCCATTAGATATCACTAATGCTTTTCATGGTTTTCTTTTGAAACATTAGAATTTATTATCAAGCAAAAACCTCACACCAAATCCTAGCATTTAAATGCACATTATGGTGCTTTAAGGAGGAATTGGGAAGAGGAAGGTGTACCTAAGCTGATGATCAAAATATGCCCCTTTCGATGGGGCGCCTGGGTGGCTCAGTTGTTGAGTGTCTGCCTTCGGCTCAGGCATGATCCCAGGGTCCTGGGATCAAGCCCCGCATGGGGCTCCCTGCTCCACTGGGACCCTGCTTCTCCCTCTCCCACTCCCCCTGCTTGTGTTCCCTCTCTCGCTAGCTGTCTCTCTCTCTCTCTGTCAAATAAATAAATAAAAATCTTTAAAAAAAAGATACTCCTGTTGAGTAGGATTGTGGTTGTAGGCAGGGGTTGTAGGCTTGGGCACAGGATGGGCACATGGCATGACTTCCAAGCTGGGTAGTGTCGTGTTTGGTAATCGTTTTTTTCTGTTTTTGGGTTCTCAGACCATCCACGCGTTTTGATTGTCCAGAAGGACTCACAAACTCAGTCATTTATGCTCACAGTTATAGTTCCTTATTGCAAAAGGATGCAAAGCAGGACCAGTACGGGGAAAAGACGCATCAGGCGGTGACTGAACCAGGCACAGGCTACCAAAGTTGTCCCTCATGGGGATTGCATGGGATGTCCAGTTTTTCTGCCCAGGGAATAGAAGCCCACTCAATCACTCAGGTCCAAGGGTTTCACTAGGGCTGGGTACATAGGCACATACCTCCTGTCTTGACTATTCAGAGTTACTGAAACTCCAGAGCCCCCAGAAGGAAAGGAGCCCCCATAAATCACTATTTGTACATCCAACCTAGACAAGTTGTATAGCATGGTTAAATTTCCCAGTAGTAGAAAACCACCTTATCAGTTGGTACCATTCCAAGGGCTGAATTCCCAGGAACTGCAGGCAGGCCTCCTGAAGACACTCGGGAGCTGAGCATACCAGCCTGCTGTGCTGATTCTTCAGAATCACTTTTCTGATGTGGTTTTCGGTGTATGTAGAGGAAATATTTCAGGCAGTGATAAAAGGGGCTGGAGAAGGATCCAGGGAACCTAAATGGAGGTGAGGTTGATACACTTCAATCATGGTGGTAAATGTTGATAACAGTGGATTGTGACAGCTCATATAATGTATAATGTAAGACCTAGAACAACCACTAACAGGTCTGTGTGAAGAGATACTCTTGAAACTACTATAGGTCAATCGCAGTGGAATTCTTGAAAATGTTTAAGTGAGCCAGAAGAAGTCAGGAAGAATGAAACAGACCCTACTTAGATATCAATAATTACATTATGTATAAGTGTACTAAATGTAAGTGGTCTAAAAAGAGTTCTAAAACCTCAGTTAAAATACTGAGGTTTGGCAGAATGGATTTAAAAGACATGATTGAACAAGAAATGCACTTCAAATTAATGATATTGGTAGGTTGAAAGTAAAAGGATGGATAAAGATGTATCATGCAAACATTAATCAGAAGAAAGGAGTGACTATATTAACATAAGATAAAGTAGATTTTGAAGCAAATAGTACATAATAGGGTCAAGCCACCAAGAAAATGTGGCAATCCTAAATGTTTGTGTATCAAATAACAGAACTCCAAAATACTTGAAGCAAATACTGGTGTAAGTGAAAGAAGTGAACAAGTCCACAGTTGTAGTTGGGGAATTCATTCTTCTTAGTCATCAATAAAGTCAGTAGACAGAAAATCAGCAACAATGAAGAACTAAACAGCATCAACCAAAAGGATATTATTGACATGTATAGAACACTGCACCCAACAACAGCAGAACGTGCATTGTTTTCAAGTGCCCACAGAGCACCCCCCACATAGACCGCATTCTGGGCCATAAAACAAACCTCAAGAAAATTACAAGGGTTGAAATCATACAGAGTGTGTTCTCTGACCAGAGTGGACTCAACCTAGAAATCAGTAATAAAAAGGGACAAGAAAATCTCCAAAGACTTGGAAATTAATACATTTCTGTATGATCCATGGGTCAAGAGGAAGTCTGAAGGGAAATTTTTTAAAAAGACACCTAACTAAATGAAATGCAAAGATATCAGAATTTGTGGGATGCAGCTGAAGAAGTGCTGACAGGGAGACACACAGCACTGAATGCTTATTGGGGTCTCCCTGCTGAGTGTGCACTGTGCCCTTAGACAAGCTTGGAGGTCCCCTGCTCCAGGAAACCACCCTGGTTTCCTTTGTCACCTACTCACCCTGTGGGGGCTGCTGTCTCCAGCTCCCTGGGTGTCCCTGAGAAGACAGTTTCCACCACTCCGTCATTCTCCATCCTCAGATGTCTTACCCCGGAGACCGGGAGCAGCTCCGAGAGGCAGCAGTGGCCACGTACTTGTTTCTCATTCCAGGACCTCAAAACGGCTTCTGTAGAATTGGCAGTTAGACAAATCTTTGAAATTTGTTTTCTTTTTTCTGTTTTAACCAGTTTGCTTGTCACGTTTTACGTTGCAGACGTAAATACCAGTAAGGGCAAGTCTGACATTCTGTGCTCTCCTCCGCCTTAGGGGCGCTGGGTATCGAAGGCATCGTTGGTGCAGCAGTTCTTCATCTTGTGTGCACAGTAAGCACGTTGAAAACTCCGGAGATTTCATTAAGCACTTAATCCTTTATCCCCCAGGCTCTGAACTTGGCATACTCTAGCATTTATGGCAGCTACCGGAACTTCGTGGGGCCTCCTCACTTCCAGGTCATCTGCCGGCTGCTCGGCTACCAGGGCATTGCAGTGGTCATGGAGGAGCTGCTGAAGGTCGTGAAGAGCCTGGTACGTTTCCCTCCACGGACTCCTTTCCACGGCGAAGGGTTCTGCACCCAGTTGTAATGTGGGGAGGGGAATAAAGGATTCAAACACTCCACTGAGCAGTTCTTGGATGCCAACTGGATGTCCCACAGTTCAACTCAATTCTAGCACTGTCTAGCTGGAGGTACCATCAGATCCCACAGTTTAAGGGCTTTGACCCTCAAGACTGCCCCACGCCTACCCCCACTCAATCTCAAATGTAATTTGTCACCTGTGCCTTTGACCCACTGGCTATAAATCAGAGGTTTCTCCAACCCCCTCCTTGGGTTCAGTTATCTGCTAGGGCAGCTCACAAAACTCAGGAAACCAGTTTACTCACTAGATTACCAGTCTATTACAAGGGATACAAGTCAATAGCCAGATGAAGAGATACATAGCTAGAGGTCCTGAAGAAAGGGGCTTCTGTCCTTGTGCAGTTTGGGGCCCCTCACGGTGACCTGTGGAACTGTTGTAGTTCCCCAAACCCCACCCTATTAGGTTTTTCTGGGGGTTTCACTACATAGGCAGGACTGATTAAATCATTGGCCTTTGGTGACTGAATGAACCTCTAGCCCCTTCCCCCTCCCCAGAGGTCTGGGGGTGGGACTAAAAGTCCCAAATCTCACCATGGGGTTGGTTCTCCTGGCAACCAGCCCCCATTGGTGGGAGCTTTCCAGAAGTCACCTCATTAACAACAAGAAACACCTTTAAGGCTCTCTTAGGATAATTTGAAGGGTTTTAGGAGCTCTGTGCCAGGAACAGGTACAAGACCAAATACATATTTTTTACTATAAATCACAGTAACGCACGCAGCCTTGAATTCACTGGGGTGGAAAAGCCAGGTCCATGTTATTTTAACTAATTCGTAGAAAAAGTTAAGTGCCAAGATACAGGTTTCCTTATAAGAAAATGTGGCCTTTATATGCAGAAGTAATCTTCCCCACCCCCTTACGAGGCTGATGGTGTGTGCCGCTTTCCTGGGTGCCAGGGGTTAAACTGTGAATAAAGGATTCAGACACTCATCTGTGTAACTTCAGATTGAGGTCAGAAGTTATCTGCAGAAGTCTTTCATTAAGTCTGTTTGGAAAGAGAAAGACTGAGAAAATGATGTCCGTAGGCTATCATAGATTTAGTTTTCTATGTGTTATTTCCGTTAACTGAGAAAGAACTTCATAAAATCTTAATCTTTAATCTTTTTCCATTATTTTAGTCATTTAAAAAAAGCTTTTATTTATTTATTTGAGGTAGAAAGCATGAGCAGGGGGAGAGACAGAGGCAAAGGGAGAAGCAGACTCCCTGCTGAGCAGGGAGGTGACTCAGTGGCACGACCCTGAGATCACGACCTGAGCCAAAGGCAGACGCTTAATGGACTGAGCCACCCAGGCGCCCCTATTTTAGCGGTCTTTCTGTGATTGAGCCCATTTCTGTAAGATTCTTCAGGTCTTTTCCATCCTTAAAGCTGAATTTATGGCCACATAGTTAAAGTGGCAATCCCTCAAGGAGATGATATGATTATTAACGATGCAAAGCAAAAGATGACAGAATTCTAAGCAGTTGACAAAATGTACAACTTTTTGGATCAAAAATCAATTAGAATATATAAAAGTTGGGTCTTTTGACATGGCCATGACTACGTGACCCACTCAGTCTCTGCTAGGACCCTCAGCTAGAGCCTCTGTCCCAAAACGCATAACTTGGAAGGTGTTGGGCGCATGAGGTGACAGAGCCCCAGTCCAGCACGTCCATCAGAGGGATACCAGAACCACCCCATGACGATGTTCTTCCCCAGAGCCACCGTGCTCACTAAAGGTGGATGCAGCCCGAGCTCCGCGCCCTCCCACTGTCACACTTCAGACCCTTTGCCTCCTGAAAGGGGAATTGTGTCATAGAACATGCATTTAGTTAGTCTTGTTAAGTCGCCCTGGCAGGGGTTGTTTTCATTCTACGGATAGGTTTTCCTTTCCCAGCCAAAGTGATTTTCAGTCCTGCTCATTGCCATGTGTTTTACTAACAGACTTCTTTTTAGAAGCCCCGTGCGCCACTCACCACCTCTGGGACAGTGGCGGCCCGTGGCTGACGCAGCCTGTCTCTCCCGCAGCTGCAAGGCACGATCCTGCAGTACGTGAAGACCCTGATGGAGGTGATGCCCAAGATCTGTCGCCTGCCCCGGCACGAGTACGGCTCTCCTGGTGAGTGCGGCGCCTCCGGGGGGCAGCACAGGTGTGCATGTCACAGGGGAGGAAATCAAGTCAGAGTTTCCTGATAAGCATAGGATCTGCTTGCCCCAGGTGGGAGGAGGCAGGGCGTCTCATCAAAGTCTGATTGTTTCCAGTAGAACAAGCAAACCAGCCTTCCAGCTGGGAGCAGGTGTGTGGGAAGGTGTGTTGGAACCACCACATTTGAGTGAGGAAGCTAGTATAGGGGAGGCAGGAGGCAGCACCCGTTAGTCACCGAGGGGTGATGAGGCTCTGAACCCTGTGAGGCCTTGACTCCTGTACAGCACTGGGACCTTGAAGATCACCAACCGGGGAGGGGCACAGAACTCACCTGCCAGGTCCGACTGCCCTGGGGGTCCTTGCAAAATGGCAGTTAGGAACTGACATGTTGGGCTGAGGAGTTTGAAACCTGTTAAGGCTCTAACTTTTTTTCTTCTTAGAGTTGTTTTGGGTATTTTAGGTCTTCTGCATGACCCCATAAATTCTGGAGTCAGTTTGTGGGTTTTTGCCTGGGTCAGCATTTAATGTATCGATCAAATTAGGGAATATTAACTTTCTTTCCAGTTTCTATGCCTGGTTTTTCTGTGCCCTATTACAATGTGCAGGATCTCTAGGACAGTGATGAAAATGTGTTGTCTTGCTCTGGAGCTCAGGGAGAAAGTAGGCAGGTTTTACCACTCAGTATGACATTGGCTGCAGGTTTTTTTATAGATGTCCTTTATCAGATTAAGTATGTTCCCTTCTATGCCGGTGAAGGGATACTGAATTTTATCCAAACCTTTTCTGTTTCTGCTGGAGATGATGATAGGGTCTTTCTCCTTTATTCTTGTAATGGCATGCCTCTTCAGAAGATACAGGGTTGATGGAGAAAGAGGCTGT
The DNA here is from genome assembly GCF_017311325.1 of Ursus maritimus. NCBI lineage: Eukaryota > Metazoa > Chordata > Mammalia > Carnivora > Ursidae > Ursus > Ursus maritimus. The sequence continues at coordinate 158,871 of NW_024425230.1, forward strand.
GGAGCCGAGGGCCAAGGCCAAGATGGTGGACAAACAAGAAAGATGTTGGGTTCGGGGGCCCTGTGGCCATCTCTATAGCAGGCACAGTGGCGGTGTCAGAGGATGGTTCATGGCCAGCACAAGTGCTCCCAGCGCCCAGGCTGTGCCTCCAGCCTCCCTGGTCCCCCTACTCACTCTCTGCTGCCACAGGCATCCTAGAGTTCTTCCACCACCAGCTGAAGGACATTGTCGAGTATGCGGAGCTGAAGACCGTGTGCTTCCAGAACCTGCGGGAAGTGGGCAATGCCGTCCTCTTCTGCCTGCTCATCGAGCAAAGCCTGGTGAGTGCTCAGCCCAGTCCAGCCCCAGTCCACGCAGAGTCATTCCCCACGCTGACAGAAAAAGGCATTTTTTATGGGGCTCCTCGGTGGCTCCATAGTGTTAAGTGGCTGCCTTCGGATCAGGGCGTGATCCCAGAGCCTGGGATTGAGCCCTGCATCAGGCTCCCTGCTCTGCTGGGAGCCTGCTTCTTCCTCTCCCACTCCCCCTGTTTGTGTTCCCTCTCGCGCTGGCTGTCTCTCTCTGTCAAATAAATAAAATCTTAAAAAAAGAAAAGAAAAGAAAAGAAAAAGGCATTTTTTAGAGGCCTGATTTATTAGGGTTATTTAGTGGGGGGTAAAGCACCATTCTTTTCTTGTGTGACTATTTAGACTTTAATTTGAATTTGTTTCCCGTAACTAAAAAAACAAAACTGCAGTGTAATTCATCAGTTAAGAATGTTTTACTGTGTGAGCACTGTGGAGTGTTTTATTATGTCGTATTTGCTCCATCTAACTAAACCATATGTGACATATACGTAAGGTAAGCACTGCTGCCCAGGAGAGCTGTTTGAATGATGCAAAGTTCTGTTCCTGAGGCTGTTGAGCACTTGAAGTGTAGGTCAGTGTGACTGAAGAACTGATTTTTAAATTTTGTAGAATTTTAATTATGTTTAAAAAGCTACATATGTCCTACTACATACATGAGTACTGTAGTAGACAGCATAATAAAGCAAATGCTGGAAGCTTACCGCTACTGAGAAATTGCACCAGGGGCACCTGTTCTGTGCACTGATTGCCTGCTTGTGGTGTCGTTTAGCCTTCCCTCAGTCCCCTCATGACAACTAACCATCCTGACTTGGGAAACCTAGTGACTAACGGAATCTCTTGTGGCCTTCTGGTTTTCTCTAAGGAGGTGGCCATCTTCATTTTTGCTCTCTCTTCCTGTTCTGTTAAACCACCATTGTGTCTTTTGCCCATTCTTCTACAGCTTTTCAATTTATTTTTTTAATTTCATTTTTTCTTCTACAGCTTGTTTATAGAAGCTCTTTGTATATCCTTTGTGTGTTGCACACATAGCAAAGACTCCTCCGTTTGTGGTTTGTCTTTTCAGTCTGATAATGGTGATTTTTTTATAAACTGATGCTCTTGAGTGTAGCCTCTTTTTTGGTATAGTTAGCACTTTTTCTATCTTTTTAAAGAAGTTCCTTCCTGCCTAGGCGTCATGAAGATATTCTTTTATATTTTCATCTGAAGGTTTTAAGTTTTGCTTTCTACATTTAAGTTCATAATCCTCCTGGAATTATTTTTTGTGTGTGATGTAGGAGTGGATGAAGTTTCTTTTTTTTTCTATGGTGTTGATCAGTTGTCCGTCCCTCCTCCAGTGGCTGAAGGACCCCTCCTTTCCTTGCTCATCTGTAGCGTCACATCTGCCAGCTTTCTGTGGACGCACTGGTCGGTGTCCAGGCTTTCTGCCATGACCCATTGGTCATATGTCTGTCCATGGCATGACAACACATTCTTATTCATTACAGCTCTAACTTAACTCTTGCTACCTGACAGGACATGTTTCCTTACCATATTCTTCTTCAAGGGTGTGTTGTGTCTTCATGTATCTTTGCTCTGCTCTGAAAGTATTAGCTTACCAAATGTATTGAAAAAGGCATTTCAGTGTTAATTGGTTATGTCTCTAGACGTATTTGGGGAGATCTTTTGCTGTTTCTTCTTGAAGCAGTCTCTTGTCTTCAGGGTCCTGGGAGCCTGGCTGGAGCAGGGTCATGTTTTGCAGTGACCGGGATCATGGGGCCCATACGCACTTCAGGGCATGGCATTCAGACCGCCTCGCTTCTAGGGGCTGAGCCACTGGATTGGCCACCTTACATCCAATTACAAATATATATATATACACACACACACGTGTATATATGTGTGTAAATATATACATATGTATAAATATATTTATTGTATAATAAAAATATGTATATATAAGTTAAAATATGTATAAATATATAAATGTAAATATCAATAAATATATATATATTGCCAGGTAGTCCAGGGTTGGACGTGGATACCTCTGGGAGCTGATGGCCTCTCATCAGGACCTGCATCTTTTGGCTTTCCCCTTTGTTTCTGTGTTCCTGGGTAGACCCTTTCCACGCGGTGACCTATGACCCACTAGAGTCATAGGGTGGGCTGGGCAGTCCTGCAAAGAGCAGGCAGGCTGGCTGTGGAGCCAGGAAGCAGCTGACATCCAAGGCAGCCTTGCTCCAGGAACGTTAGGGAGAACTGAATCTTTTACTGCAATGCCTGTGACTTTTTTTTTAAAGATTTATTTATTTTAGAGAGAGAGAGCGCGCAATTAGGGGGAGAGGCAGAAAGAGAGAAGCAGACACCCTGCTGAGAGCAGAGCCCAACACAGGGCTCAGTCCCATGACCCTGAGATCATGACCTGAGCCGAAACCAAGAGTCAGATACTTTACTGACTGAGCTACAGAGGCACCCCAATATTTGTGAATTTTTAACAACCAGATAAGTTAGGAAGATTTATTTTTTTTTAACGATTTTATTTATTTAAGAGGGAGAGCGACACAGCACGAGCAGGGAGGAGGGGCAGAGGGAGGAGAAGCAGATTCCCAGCTGAGCAGGGAGCCCAATATGGGACTTGATTCCAGGACTCTGGGATGATGACCTGAGCTGAAGGGAGACGCTTAACTGACTGAGCCACTCAGGTGTCCCAGGAAGAATTACTTTATTTTTTTTATTATTATTATTTTTTTAATAATAAAATTTTTTATTATATTATGTTAGTCACCATACAGTACATCCCTGGTTTTTTATGTAAATTTCCATGATTCATTACATGCGTATAACACCCAGTGCACCATGCAATACATGCCCTCCTTACTACCCATCACCAGTCTATCCTATTCCCTCCCCCCGCCGAAGAGCTCAGTTTGTTTCCCAGAGTCCATAGTCTCTCATGGTTCATTCCCCCTTCTGTGTACCCCCCCCTTTCTTCTTCCGTTTCTTCTCCTACTGATCTTCCTACTTCTTATGTTCCATAAATGAGTGAAACCATATGATAATTGTCTTTCTCTGCTTGACTTATTTCGCTTAGCATTATATCCTTCAGTCTCGTCCATGTTACAGCAAATGTTGAGAAATCGTTCCTTCTGATCGCTGAGTAATATTCCATTGTATATATGGACCACATCTTCTTCATCCAGTCATCTGTTGAAGGGCATCTCAGCTCCTTCCACGATTTAGCTATTGTAGATAATGCTGCTATGAACATTTGGGTGCATATGGCCCTTCTCTTCACTACGTCTGTATCTTTGGGGGAAATACCCAGTAGTGCAATGGCTGGATCATAGGGTAGCTCAATTTTTAACTTTTTAAGGGACCTCCACACTGTTTTCCAGAATGGCTGTACCAACTTGCATTCCCACCAACAATGTAGGAGGGATCCCCTTTCTCCACATCCTCTCCAACATTTGTTGTTTCTTGCCTTGTCAATTTCTGCCACTCTAACTGGCGTAAGGTAGTATCTCAATATGGTTTTGATTTGAATTTCCCTGATGGATAATGATGTTGAACATTTTTTCATGTGTCTGTTAGCCATTTGTATGTCTTCCTTTGGAAAAGTGTCTGTTCATATCTTCTGCCCATTTTTTGATTTGTTTATTTGTTTCTCGTGTATTGAGTTTGAGAAGTTCTTTGTAGATCTTGGATACCAGTCCTTTATCTGTAGTGTCATTTGCAAATATATTCTCCCATTCCGTGGGCTGCCTCTTAGTTTTTCTGACTGTTTCCTTGGCTGTGCAGAAACTTTTAATCTTGATGAAGTCCCATAAATTCATCTTATCTTTTGTTTCTCTTGCCTTTGGGGATGTGTCATGAAAAAGGTTGCTTTGGCCGATGTCGTAGAGGTTGCTGCCTATGTTCTCCTCTAGAATTTTGATGGATTCCTGTCTCACATCGAGGTCTTTCATCCATTTGGAGTTTATCTTTGTGTATGGTGTGAGAGAGTGGTCAAGTTTCATTCTTTTGCATGTAGCTGTCCAATTTTCCCAGCACCATTTATTGAAGAGACTGTCTTTTTCCCACCGGATGTTTTTTCCTGCTTTATCAAATATTAGTTGCCCAAAGAGCCGAGGGTCCATTTCTGGGCTCTCTATTCTGTTCCATTGGTCTATGTGTCTGTTTTTGTGCCAGTACCATGCTGTCTTTGTGATCACAGCTTTGTAGTACAGCTCGAAATCCGGCATTGTGATGCCCCCAGCTTTGTTTTTCCTTTTCAACAGTTCCTTGGAGATTCGGGGCCTTTTCTGTTTCCATACAAATTTAAGGACTATTTGTTCCAGTTCTTTGAAAAATGTCCTCGGTATTTTGATCGGGATAGCATTGAAAGTGTAGATTGCTCTGGGTAGCATGGACATTTTAACTATGTTAATTCTTCCGATCCATGAGCATGGAATATCTTTCCATCTTTTTATGTCTTCCTCAATGTCTTTCAAGAGTGATTTATAGTTTCTAGAATATAGGTCCTTTACGTCTCTGGTTAAGTTAATTCCAAGGTAACGTATGGTTTTTGGTGCTATTGTAAATGGGATGGATTCCCTAATTTCTCTTTCTTCAGTCTCGTTATTCGTGTATAGAAATGCAACTGATTTCTGAGCATTGATTTTGTATCCCGCCACGTTACTGAATTGCTCTATAACTTCTAATAGTTTGGGAGTGGCTTCTTTTGGGTTTTCCATATAGAGTATCATGTCATCTGCAAAGAGAGACATTTTGACTTCTTCTTTGCCGATTTGAATACCTTTGATCCCTTTTTGTTGTCTGATTGCTGTTGCAAGGACTTCTAGTACTATGTTGAATAATAGTGGCGAGAGTGGGCATCCTCGTCGTGTTCCTGATCTTAAGGGAAAGCCTTCCGTCTTTTCCCCATTCAGAATGATTTTTGCTGTAGGCTTTTCATAGATGGTTTTTATGAAATTGAGGAATGTGCCCTGTATCCCTACACTCTGAAGTGTTTTAATCAGGAAAGGATGCTGTATTTTGTCAAATGCTTTTTCTGCATCTATTCACAGGATCATATGGTTCTTGACCCTTTTCTTGTTGATATGATGTATCACACTGATAGATTTGCGAATGTTGAACCCCGCTTGCATCCCAGGGATGAATCCCACTTGGTCATGATGGATAATCCTTTTAATGTACTGTTGGATCCTATTAGCCAGGATCCTGTTGAGAATTTTGGCATCCATATTCATCAGGGACATCGGTCTGTAATTCTCCTTTTTGATGGGGTCTTTGCCTGGGTTGGGGATCAAGGTCATACTGGCCTCATAGAATGAGTTTGGTAGTTTTCCTTCTGTTTCTATTTTTTGAAACAGGTTCAGGAGAATCGGTATTATTTCTTCTTTGAATGTTTGGTAGAATTCCCCAGGGGATCCGTCAGGTGCTGGAGTCTTGTTTTTTGAAAGGTTTTTGATCACTGCTTCAATCTTCATAATTAATCGGTCTGTTTAAAAAATCAGTTTCTTCCTGTTTCAGTCTTGGTAGTTTATAGGTTTCCAAGAAGGCCTCCATCTCTTCCAGGTTGTTTAATTTATTGGCATAAAGCTGTTGATAAAAGTCTCTAATGATCCTTCCTTTTGCATTGGTGTTGGTTGTGACCTCTCCCCTTTCATTTATAATTTTATTAATTTGAGTCCTTTTGTTTTGAATAAGTCTTGCCAGTGGCTTATCGATCTTATTTATACTTTCAGAGAACCAGCTTCTAGTTCTGTTGATCTGCTCTCCTGTGCTTCTGGTTTCTAATTCATTGATCTCTGCTCTAATCTTGATCAACTGCTTTCTTGTGCGTGGATTAGGCCTGTTCCTCTGTTCCTGTTCCAGCTTCTTGAGGTGAGAATATAAAAACTGCATTTTGGATTTTTCTGTTCTTTTGAGTGAGTCTCGGATGGCTATGTATTTTCCCCTTAGGACTGCCTTTGCAGTGTCCCGTAGGTTTTGGACCATTGTGTTTTCATTCTCGTTGGTCTCCATAAATTGTTTAAATTGATTTTTGATTTCCTGGTTTATCAAATCATTCTTGAGTAGGATGGTTCTTAGTTTCCAAGTGTTTGAATTTTTCCAAATTTTTCCTTGTGATTGAGTTCCAATTTCAAAGCATCGTGGTCTGAGAATATGCAGGGAATAATTTCAGTCTTTTGGTATCGGTTGAGACCTGTTTTGTGACCCAAACATGATCTATTCTGGAGAACGTTCCATGTGCATTCGAAAAGAATGAGTATCCTTTTGTTCTGGGGTGTAGTGTTCTATATATATCTGTGAGGTCCATCTGGTCTAGTATGGCATTCAAAGTTCTTGTTTCTTTGTTCGTTTTCTGCTTAGGTGATCTGTCTGTTGCTGATAGTGGAGTGTTGAGATCCCCTACTCGTAACTTATTATTATCTGTATGTCTCTTTATTCTGGTTAAGAGTTGGCTTGTGTATCTAGCTGCTCCCCTATTGGGGGCATAGATATTTTTAATTGTCATATCCACTTGTTGGATACATCCTTTAAGAATAATGTAATGTCCTTCTGTATGTCTAACTACAGTCTTTATTTTAAAATTCAATCTGTCTGATATGAGAATTGGTACCCCAGCTTTCTTTTGAGGTCCATTGGCATGAAAAATGGTTTTCCATCCCTTCACTTTCAGTCTGGATGTATCTTTAGGTTCAAAATGAGTCTCTTATAGACAGCAAATGGGTGGGTCATGTCTTTTTATCCAGTCTGTAACCCTGTGGCGTTTTATGGAGCATTTAGGTCATTCACATTGAGACTGATTTTTGAGAAATATGATTTTAATGATGTCATGTTGCCTGTAAAATCTTTGTTTCTATAGATTGTAACTTTCTGTTCTGTATCACTCTTGGGTCCTTTTTACTTTTATAGAACCCCCCTTGATATCTCTTTTAGAGCTGGTTTCGTGGTTACGAAATTGGTCAGTTTCTGCTGATCCTGGAAGGTCCTTATCTCTCCATCCATTCTGAATGACAGCCTTGCTGGATAAAGGATCCTTGGCTGCATGTTTTTCTCTGAAAGAGCTTTAAAAATGCCCCCCCCCAACCCTTTCTCTCATTCCAGGTCTGTGTAGACAGGTCTGATGTAATTCTGATACCTTGGCCTTGGCACATGAGAAATTTCTTTGCACTGGCTGCTTTCAATACTGTATCCTTGGATCTAATATTTGCGAAATGCACTATGACGTGGTGGTGTAGGTTTGTCGTGGTTGAGCTTGGGAGGGGTCCTCTCTGCCTCTTGGACACAAATGTTTGTTTCCCTTGCTAGATTAGGGAAGTTTTCAGCTACAATTTGTTCAAATATCTCTTCTAGACCTCTGTTTTTCTCCACCCCTTCGGGGATGCCGATGATTCTGACATTGGAACGTTTCATTGAGTCAGTAAATCCCGTAACCTACATTCTTTAGTGTGGATTTTTTTGAGTCCAGATTCTATTTTAGCTTTTTCTTCTAGTAACCCATCCTCCAATTTGCTGATACGTTCTTCTGCCTCATTCACCCTGGCGCCCACTTGACACACATCCCCCTCATCTCCCTTCTGAGACCAGGCCTGTGTCTTAGGTATATACTCTTGTGCTTAATTAGCTCCTTTGAGCGGCAAGCACAGTACTGGGAACCTAGGAAAAATGTTATACATAGTTGTCAGTTGATTTGAAAGCAATCTTTGGCTTGTAAGTCTATGAATATTTCTGAAACAGTGAACGACAAGAGCGCCATCTACACCCTAGTCAAGTGTAGGAGATCCCAGGGCCCATGCTTGAGGCACAGTGAGCACCATGCATAGCTCTCTTATGGACACAGTGGCCCTGCCCTACAAGGATGCCTGTCACCACCCCTCCTCCCACCCTCTGATCACTGTCACCCCTCTCTTCTCCCCTCTCTGGATTCCCTTGTCCGTGCACCTTGTGCACGTGGTGAGAAGCCAACGTTTCTGTGTTGGGCAGGTCTGCTGCCAGGCCCGGCCCCAGACTGGAATTTTGTGGTGTTGCTTTTCTCCTTGGGAGTAGGAGGTGCTGTTTCCTACAGGTCCATCAGTGTGAAGCTCTCCAAGGTTGAGGACGGCATGGCTCTTCTCATTCTGTCTTCGATGGTTATGCCCAAATGCCACCAAACCCAAGGACAGGTTTGAAGACTCCAGACACCGATCTCTTCTTGGGGCTTATTTTGGACTGTCTGAGGAAGGTGGTAATATGTCTTGGTATTTGTGTGGGTTCCCATTACTATAAATGGAGATACTCACATTGTCACATTAGAAAAGTGAGGTAACTGTGACCCAGCTGCCAGGGCAGCAAGCATGTGGGAGGGCCCCCGAGGGGCCTGACCATGCTGCCATGCAGTAGTGGCCCCAGCTGGCACCAGGATTGGATTCAGTAGCCAAAAATGTTGATTTTACTTATTCTGAATTTGTGTATTGCGTAGATAGATTTAACTTTCTGAAGAAGTTTGCTTCATTTTGCTTTTCAAATTCTGCTCCCTAAAAACCTAGCTTGGTATAAAAAAGATGATACACACACACTCACACACACACACACACACACACACACACACAGAGGAATATTACTCAACCATCAAAAAGAATGAAATCTTGCCATTTGCAGTGGACATGGATGGAACTAGAGGGTATTATGCTGAGTGAAATAAGTCAGTCAGAGAAAGACAAATATCAGATGATTTCACTCATGTGGAATTTAAGAAACAAAACAGATGAACATAAGAGAAGGGAAGGAAAAATAAAATAAGATTAAAACAGGGAGGCAAACTATAAGAGACTCTTAACTCTAGGAAACAAACTGAGGGTTGCTGGAGGGGAGGTGGGTGGTGGGGTGGGGTAATTGGATGATGGGCATTAAGGAGGGCACTTGATGTAATGAGCACTGGGTGTTATATGCAACTGATGAATCACTAAATTCTACCCCTAAAACTAATAATACACTGCATGTTAACTGAATTGGATTGATCGATTAATTTTTAAGATTTTATTTATCTGACAGAGATAGAGAAAACAAGTGGTAGGGAGGGGCCACTGAGCAGGGAGCCTGATGTGGGGCTTGATCCCAGGACCCTGAGATCATGACGTGAGCCAAAGGCAGATGCTTAACTGACTGAGCCACCCAGGCATCCCTAACTAAATTGGATTTAAATAAAAAAATTTTTAAAAACCCAAAAAATAAACTAGCCTGGAAAGTTTGATAATGTAGTTGTTGGGTTTTTTTGTTTGTTTGTTTGATTTTTTGTTTTTTGGTGTTTTTTTTTCAGTTTATGAATGTGTGTGTTTAATAAACTTTTAATTTTAGAAGAGTGTCAATTGCTTGTTTGTTTTATTTTATTTTATTTTATTTTATTTTTTTTAAAGATTTTATTTATTTATTTGCTTGTTTGTTTTAAATGCTGGTTTTTGTAGCTATTCTCAGTTTTTCTGGTTTGGTTTGGGGGCAAAAATTTGAGCTCATTGGTAATAGCACCTGGCAGCAGCACAGCTGGATGAGCCACCCCTCTTGAGTGCTTTTGCTGGCCTGCAGGCTCTTTTAACTGCCCGCAGAGCTCTCCTCTGTGGCTCTGCCCCCAGCATTCCTGCTTGGCAGCTGTTGTCCCTTAACCAAGTCTCCCATCTGCCGTCCATTGGCCTGACCACTTTCTTGTAGTCAGTCACCTTCCAGCTGCCCTCCTACACTCTGTTGGTGCAGGCTGGCCATTCACTCCTCTCCATGTTGCTTTTTTCACACAACAGTAAATACATGCTGGACATCATTCTCCATTAGGAAGTGGTGACATTTCTTATCCTTTTTGTAGCTGCGTAGTATTCCATTGACATCACCCTCTTCATGTGTTTGCATAGCACATAGTCATCATCTGATCCCGTCCCTTTTTTTAGCTTGTTCCTCCCTCCTCCCCCAACATCATCTTCACTAGAATAGAAGGCCCAGGGGAACATGTCCTGGGTACACTGGCCCAGCGGTGGCTTCTACTACATATATTCTGCATAGGAGCTCATGCTTTGCTGCTGGCCTCAGGAACGGAAGACAGGGTGTGGAGGGGTCAGTCTCCTTCGGGAGTATCCTGGTGAACAGGTGGCAGCTGACTGGCTGCTGCACTAGGTTAATGTTACGTGACAAATAGGACCCTCACTTTGATAAGTACAGAAAGTCTTCTGTTCCTCTTCTTGGTCTTAGCTTTGCCATCATCTGGGGAAATTCTCAGAAGGAAAAATATCACTTGATATATGTCTTGACTTTCTGAAAACAGTTTGTTTAGTAATTTGTTATTACTGTGGGATTCTAAGATTTCAAGATGGGTGTAGAGTAGGAACCATGAGAGAGAGCTCATTCACATCTTCTGCCTGCCCCAAGGTGAACACATCAATCTTCAGGGCCCTCAGCGTCTGGAAAAATGCCCTGTTCTTGACCACCTTTGGGTTTGGGATAAGTTTTTAGGAGTCCTGCAGCCCCTGTGATATCAGAGGCGAATTTTCCCTTTACACAGCAATATTCTGGAGAATGGGTCCTCTGTAGGGTTTTTATTACATCTTGAGAGGTGTTGTGGTCCAAAACCAGGTTCGGAGTGACTGCTTAGAACTTGTGTGTAAGTGATGCTCCTTTCCTTCCGCATCTAGTGCTGTTCACAGAGGCATTGCCCTTCTTCCTGTCTATGTAATGGTGTCATGTTGCAAACTTCTTCAGAGGCTGGCAGCAAATAACAGAGTAGGGCTGCCAGACTGGTAAATCCTGGAAAACAAAGGCCATTGTTTTCAATATTCAATACTGCTTTTTACTCATGTCTGTATTTAAATTAATTAAAGTAAATACAATTTAAATTCAGTTATTCAGGTGTACTAGCCATATGTGGCTGGTAACTATGTCAGTATATAGCACAGAGAACATTTCCATCATCCCAGAGAGTTCTGCACCATGCTGCTTATAGTATTTGTTTTACACTAAATGGCAAAGATCTTGTTTTCAGCACGACTTCCCTGTCAGTCTTTGTGGTGAGGTAAACATCCTAATGCATCCTCTTCTTTTGCTCCAGTCTTTAGAAGAAGTGTGCGACCTGTTGCATGCAGCCCCATTTCAGAACATCTTGCCGAGAGTCCACGTGAAAGGTGAGTCTGTGTCCCTTACCAGGGAGTCCAGACTGCCCTTTGCAGTGGTGACACTTGGTCCTTGTGACCAGAGAACTTAGTGCCAGTTTTGTGTGAGTTTGGTGCCTGTTCAGTCATAACTGGAGGTAGTTGGTAATGTAACATGATTAAATTAATATTGAATAATTGAAGTATTAAAGGCTGAATGATATGTCTTGGATGTGCTTCAAAATAGCTCCTATGCTGCTGTTTCATCATGTCATAGATGTTGAGTATCTCTGACACAGGACTGTGATGAGTTGATACATGCAGCAGATGGGTACAGAGGGTTTTGTACTGTTCTCTGATTTTGATTACATTTGGAATTTTTGTGTTTTAAAAAATGAACAGAAAATCAATTCTGTTATTTTGAATTAAAATATCGAATAAGCCAGTTCTGTAATGTTCAGAGAGAATCTGTATGTATAATGTTAATTTAAGAAATCTTTCATTTGTTTCTTCAACAAAACTAAACTTCAGCAATCGTTTTTCGTACAGAGGATCAGAAATTAAAATATTTTTTCCACTGCAGAGGGAGAGAGACTTGATGCCAAAATGAAAAGACTGGAATCAAAGTATGCCCCACTGCATCTTGTCCCTCTGATTGAAAGACTGGGGACCCCTCAGGTAATGCGTACTATGACAGCTGTCTCAAGCCTGCTATCCACATCAGGCTACTGGCCGGGCTGGGGCTTCGGAATACAGGCTCTGGGTGACCCAGCCTAGAAGGCATCATGAAGTTGGGCGGGCCTTCTCAGGCCTCAGTGTCTCCAGTGGTGTTTGTAACAGGACCTTGTTACAGAGTGGTTGGGAAGTTTGAATGAGCGAACCTTTGCAAAGGGCTTAGGACATTACCTAGCTCATAAGACGTACACAGTAAATGTTACTTGTTTTTGTTGTCTTCATGAAGAAGACTTTTTTCATAGTTTTTTAATAACAGAAGAAAGTGGGAGTCTCATACAGGAGACAAGGCATCAGGGACAGTTCCATGATTTTATATCAGCTTAAGCTAGGTCAGGGTTTCTTGGTTGCAGCACTATCCCCAGTTTGGACCAGATAATTTTTTGTTGTGGGGGTTGTCCTATGAATTGTAGGATGTTTAGCGGTATCTCTGGTACAACAGCCTCATGGAGATACAGCACAGAAGCAGCAGTTTGAAAAACGCCTGGGGCAAATGAAAAGGGAAGTAGTTTACTCATCTCACAGTGTGTCTGGTAGAACAGAGAGATCCTTGAGAGACTTCTCCAGGAACAATGGAGCAGGCACCATTTCCATCCCCTGCCCCCCAGTATAAACACATGGCCACCTGCAGTAACCAGCACCATGCTTGACACGCAACTACCTAACTTGCTAACACTGTTGCCCCGCTCCCCTGTGCTGTGCTGCAGCAGCTCTGCAACCTCCAGACAGGTCTTCCTCACTCCTGACACAGGAACCCTCCAACAGAGGATTGGTGGTGCACAAACCTTGCTAACACCACCATACTGTGGTCCCCCGGTTCTCACCGTCGCAGCTCTGCCTCTCAGTACACTCCTGGCTGGAGCTCATCTAGGGCGGTGCCACAGCCTGGCAGTGTGCAAGCACCTCGATGGGGCCAGCACCACTTCCAAGTGGCTCTTACCCTGGAGAGAGGGAAAGATAACCACACACACCAGTCAGAGGGCCCAGCAGTGGGCTGGGGGCAGACAACTGGTCTGCCTGCAGGCCCTGCCCACCAGCAAAAGCTCAGGGGACAACACAGGGAAGTCACACTTTAGTTTGGTGCTACTGCATCTCTGGTAAATGCCTAGACTCAACTCAAGCCATAGGTGGCACTAGACTGGCGCACTAACACCACAGGGACCAAGCACTCCCCACAATATGCAAAGAGAGCCACTGAAGACAACTAGACTGAAGGAAAAAGCAGCTCAGCCACAACAGCAGGACATGCACAACACATATAGGACACACCCTGAAGTGCCAGGTTCTGGTGAACAGGGGACGCTGCATGGCAGGGGCCTCTTCTTCATAAGGCCACTACTTTGAAGAGCAGGAGACATAGCTGAATCTCCCAGCACATAGAAATGGACACAGAGAGTTAAAGAAAATGAGGACAGAGAGGAATATGTCCCAAATGAAAGAACAGGAAAAAAATCACAAGAGATCTAAGCAAATGGAGATCAGTAATATGCCTGATAGAGAATTTAGAGTAACCTTATAAAGATACCCACTGGGTTTAAGAAAAAGGATGGAAGACATCAGTAAGAACCAATCAGAGATGAAGAACACAATAAATAAAATAAAAAATACACTAGCTGGAATAAATAGTAGGCCAGAGGAAGCAGAAGAAGGAATCCATGACCTGGAGGACAGAGTAATAGAAAGTATCAAGCTGAGCAGGTGAGAGAAATAAAATTATGCAAAATGAGAATAGATGTAGGGAGCTTAGCAACATGATCAAGTATAACAACATTTGTATTATAAAGATCCCAGAAGAAGAGAGAGAAAAAGGGCAGAATATTTATTTGAAGAAATAATGAATGAAAACTTCCCAAATCTGGGGACGGAAACAGAAGTCCAGATCCAGGAGGCACAGAGAGCCACCAACAAAATCAACCCAAGGAGGTCCACACCAAGACACATACTAATTAAAATGTCAAAAAGTAGTGATAGAGAATTTTAAAAGCAGAAAGAGAAAACTGTTACAAAAAAGGGAAACCAAATAAAGCTATCCGGTTCTTCAGCAGAAACTCTGCAGACCAGAAAGGAGTGGCATGATCTATAGATTTACCAGGCTGAAAGGAAAAATTCAGCCAAGAAGACCCTATCCAGTAAGGCTATCATTCAGAATAGAAGGAGAGATAGCTTTCTCACACAAACACAAGTTAAAGGAATTCATGACCACTAAAACAGCCCTACAAGAAATGTTAAAGGGGACTCTGAGTGGAAAGGAAAAACCATAAGTGAAACTAAGAAAAATAGGAAGCACAAAACCAGTAAAAATAAACATATCCATAAAAGTCAAGGGACTCACAAAATAAAAGGATGTCAGGTATGACACCATATACCTAAAATGTGGGGAGAGAGGAGTAAAAAATGGGTTCAAACTTAAGCAACCATCAACTTAATATAGACTGCTATATGAGAAGATGTTACATACAAACCTAATGGTAACCACAAATAAAAAACTAGTAACAGGCAAAAAATAAAGAGAAATGAATCAAAGTGTATCACTAAAGAAAGCCGGCAAGCTCTGAGAGAAGAAAGCAAGAGAAGAAAGGTACAGAGATAAACTACAAAAACAACCACAAAACAAGTAACAAATTGGCAATAAATACATACCTATCAATAATTACTTTGAATGTAAATGTATAAATGCTCCAATCAAAAGACACGGGGTGACAGGATGGATAAAAAAACAAGACCGATCTATATGCTACCTAAAGAGACTCATTTCAGACCTAAAGACACATGCAGATTGAAAGTGAGGGGATGGAGAAACATTTATCATGCAATTGGATATGAAGGTAAAGCCAGGGTAGCAATACTTAGACTATAACAATACTTAGACTATAACGGGGTAGCAATACAAAGACTATAACAAGATAACAAAGAAGGACACTGTATAATCATAAAGAGAACAATCCAACAAAAAGATAAAACAATTGTAAATAATTATGCACCCAACATGAAAGCACCTAAATACATAAAGCAGTTAATAACAAACATAAAGTAAGTGGCAGTAATACAATAATAGTAGGGAACTCTTAACACCCCACTTACATCAGTGGACATCATCCAAACAGAAAATCAACAAGGAAACAGTGACTTTGAATAACACCCTAGATTAGATGTATTTAACATATTCAGAGCATCCATCCTAAAACAGCAGGATACACATTCTTCTCAAGTGCACACAGAACAGTCTCCAGAATAGATCACATATTAGCCCACAAAACAAGTCTCAACAAATTATGAAAGACTGAAGTCATGCCACAACACTATAAACTAGAAGTCAACCACAAGAGAAAATCTGGAAAGACCATAAATAACATGCTACTAAACAATAAGTGGGTCAACCAGGAAATCAAAAAGGAAATACAAAATTACATGGTAACAAATGAAAATGAAAACACAATAGTTCAGTTTTGGAATGCAACAGAAGTAGTTCTAAGAAGGAAGTTTATAGCAATGTAGGCTTACCTCAAGAAGCAAAAACAACCTCAAACAACCTAACCTTACATCTAAAGGAACTAGAAAAAGAACAGCTAACAGAACCCAAAACCAGCAGAAGGAAGGAAATAATATTAGAGCAGAAATAAATGAGATAGAACCTAAAAATATATATATAATGGGATAGATCAATGAAGCCAGGAGCTAGTTCTTTGAAAAAGCCAAAGTTAATAAAACTTTAGCCAGACTCATTTTAAAAAAGAAGAGAGGGAAGACTCAAAAATCAGAAATGAGAGAGGAGAAATCACAACCAACACCACAGAAAGACAATTATAAGAGAATATTATGAAAAATTATATGCCAACAAATTGGACAACCTTGAAGAAATAGATAAATTCCTAAAAACATTTAACTTCCCAAACCTGAAACAGGAAGAAATAGAAAATTTGAACAGACCAATTATGAGCAATGACATTGAATCAAGAATCAGAAAAGCAAACAAACAAAAGTCCGGGAACAAATAGCTTCACAGGTAAATTTCTCCGAACATTTAAAGAAGAGTTAATATCTGTTCTCAAACTATTCCAAAAAATAGAAAAAGAAAGAAGGGAACTACAAGCCAATATCTCTGATGAACATTGATGCAAAAGTCCTCAACAAAATACTAGGAAACCAAATCCAACAAATACATTAGAAGTCATTCACAGTCAAGTAGGAGTCATTCCTGGAATGCAAGAGTGGTTCACTATCCACAGATCAATCAATGTGATAAATCGATAAGAGAAAGGATAAAAACCATATGATCGTTGGGGCACCTTGGGTGGCTTAGTCTGTTAAGCATCTGATTCTTGATTTTGGATGAGGTCATGATGGTCTTAGGGTTGTGAGATCAAGCCCCATGTGTTTCTCCGTCTCCCTCTGCCCCTCCCTGCCCCCGCCAAAAAAAAGAAAGAAAAAACATGATTGTTTCAATAGATGTAGAAAAAGGAATTGATAAAGTACAATATCCATTCATGATAAAAACCTTCAACAAAGTAGGTTTAAAGGGAACAACATAATACAAGCCTTACATGAAAAACCCACAATGAACATCATATTCAATGGTAAAAAATAGAGCTTTTCCCCTAAGGTCAGGAATAAGACAGGATGTCCACTCTCATCACTTTTATTCAACATAGTTACTGGCAGTCCTAGCCACAGCACTCAGACAACAGAAAGAAAGGGCATCCAGATTGGTAAGGAAAAAGTAAAACTTTCACTATTTGCAGATGACATGATAAGTATATATACAGAACCCTAAAGACCCCACCAAAAAACTACTAGAACTGATAAACGAATTCAGTATAGTCCCAGGATACAAAACCAATGTACAGAAACCCATTGCATTCTGTACACTAATGAAGCAGCAGAAAGAGAAATTTAGACAACAGTCCCAGTTACAATTGTACCAAAAATAGTAAAATATTTAGTAGTAAACTTAACCAAGGAGGTGAAAGACCTGTACTCTGAAAACTATAAAATATTGCTGAAAGAAATTGAAGATGTTACAAACAAATGGATAGATATTTCATGCTCATGGATTGGGAGAATAAATATTGTTAAATATCCATATCACCCAAAGCAATGTACAGATTTAATGCAATCCCTGTCAAAGTACCAAGAGCATTTTTCACAGAACTAGAACAGGCAATCATAAAATTTGTATGGAACCACAAAAAATCCCGAGTGGCCAAAGCAATCTTGAGAAAGCAAAACCAAGTTGGAGGTGTCACAATTCTAGATTACAAGTTATGCTGCAAAGCTGTACTGATCAAAATAGTATGGTACTGGCACAAAAATGGTGGTCAATGGAACAGCATAGAAAGACTAGAAGCAACCCCACAATTACATGGTTCATTAATC
The DNA here is from genome assembly GCF_017311325.1 of Ursus maritimus. Classification (NCBI taxonomy): domain Eukaryota; kingdom Metazoa; phylum Chordata; class Mammalia; order Carnivora; family Ursidae; genus Ursus; species Ursus maritimus. The sequence goes on from NW_024425230.1 coordinate 176,410, forward strand.
TGTGACAAAAGAGGAAAGAATATGAAATGGGAAAAAGTCTCTTCAACAAATGGTGCTGGGAAAACTTGACAACTACATGCAGACATAGAGACCTCGATGTGAGACCTCAATCCATAAAAATCCTAGAAGAGAACACAGTAATTTCTCTGATGTTGGCCATAACAACATCTTTCTAGATATGTCTCTCAAAGCAAGGAAAACAAAACAAAAATAATCTGTTGGGACTTGATAAAACTAAAAGCTTCCACATAAAAGAGGATACAACCAACAAAACCAAAAGACAGCCTGTTGAATTGGAGGAGATATTTGCAAGTGACATCTGATAAAGGGTTAGTATCCAGTATATATAACATACAACTCAACACCAAAAAACAATCCAATTAAAAATGGGCAGAAGACATGAACAGATATTTCTCCATAGAAGACATCCAGATGGCCAACAGACACATGAAAAGATGCTCAACATCACTCGTCGTCATAGAAATGCAAATCAAAACTACGATCAGATATCACCTCACACCTGTCAGAATGGCTAAAAGCCCAAGAAACAAGTGTTCCTGAGGATGTCGAGAAAAAGGAACGCTTGCTCACCATTGGTGGGAATGCATACTGGTGGATCCACTCTGGAAAAGAGTCTGGAGGTTCCTCAGTAAATTAAAAATAGAATTATCCTATGATCCAGTAATTGTACTACTGGATATTTACCCAACGAATACAAAACACTACTTGGAGAGGTTATATGCACCCCTGTGTTTATTGCAACATTATTTATAAAAGGTAGATTATGGAAACAGCCCACGTGTCCATTGATAGATGAATGGATAAAATGTGGTGGATATATATATGTGTAGACACACACACACACACACACACACACACACACTGGAATATTATTCAGTCATAAAAAATGAAATCTTGCCATTTGCAACAATATGGATGGAGCTAGAGAGTATTATGCTAAGTGAAATAAGCCAATCAGAGAAAGACAAATACCTTATGATTTCACTCAAATGTGGAATTTAAAAACAAAACAAATGAACAAGGGAACAGAAAAAGAGACAAATCAAAAAACAGACTCTTTGTACAGAGAACAAATGGATGGTTTACTAGAGGGAGGTGGGTGGGGTGATGGATGAAATAGGTGAAGGATATTAAGAGTACACTTTCCTTGATGAACACTGAGTAGTATACGGAATTTTTGGATCACTGTATTGTATACCTGAAACTAATATAACACTGTATATTAACTGTACTGGAATTAAAATTTAAGAAAATTTTTTTGAAAAAACACAGTATCCCTGGCCTCTACACACTTGATGCCACTCACCTGACCCCAAGCTGTGACAACCAAAAATATCTCCACACATTGCCACATGTCCTCTGGAGGCAAAATCACTCCCAGTTAAGCATAGCTGTACTGGACAGTTCTCTTTGACTGAAATATATTTAATCTACGAAGACCTATAGCTGACATATTTATGTTGTTAATGCTTATTTCTAAAAATCCTCTTGTGCAAATTAAGATAGTTTTCTAGTAAGTCAGAAACAGATCTGGGTAATTTGGTTTCAGCGGTCTACTACCCTCCTGCCCTGGCTTATAATGTTCTATCCTTTCTACAGCAAATTGCAATAGCGAGAGAGGGGGACTTGCTGACAAAGGAGCGTCTCTGCTGTGGCCTGTCTATGTTTGAAGTCATCCTGACTCGGATCCGGACCTTTCTGGATGACCCTATCTGGCGTGGGCCTCTGCCCAGCAATGGAGTCATGCATGTGGATGAGTGTGTTGAGTTTCACAGACTGTGGAGTGCCATGCAGTTTGTCTACTGTATTCCTGTGGGAACACACGAGTTTACAGTTGAGTAAGTATGTGCTCAGTGGACGGGGAAGTGGGAGCAGGCTAACACAGAAGACTGCATTCCTCTGGAGGTTGACTAGAAATTGCTGAGCTGCTTTAAAGCCATTTAAGTGGAGGTTCTTTCTTCATGCTCAGGAGGTGACCTAGGGTGAAATTTCTAGGTGTTCTCTGAATCCATGGAAACTTAGGCAAGTTGGGTATGCATTTTTCTGGGGGGGGGGGGCGGTGTCCACAGCTTCCCAAAGTCATTCTTGAAGAGTCCATGATCTAAAAAAAGGTTAAGAAGCAGTGTGCCAGAGGAACCCAAAAGAGATATTTGCCAAAAAGAAAGACACATCTGCTGCTCAGCATCCGCTTCCTGGCCTGTTCCAAGTAGATTCCTTGGTCAGTGACATCTGGATACAAACTTATCAAAGACTTTATAATTTTTTGTTGATTGCCCATTGTGCTTGTTGCTTCATGTTTCTAGGCAGTGCTTTGGCGACGGGCTCCACTGGGCTGGCTGTATGATCATCGTACTTCTTGGGCAACAGCGGCGCTTTGCCGTCCTGGATTTCTGCTACCATCTACTTAAAGTCCAGAAACATGATGGCAAAGATGAGATTATAAAAAATGTGGTATGTGGAAGAAAATCTTCACCATGTGTGGAAGTTTCACAAAATAATCATACTTTGTACTTACCGAAAGTCCTTTTTGGGGAATGCTTTTCATCCCAGTACATAAGGTGACACCAGCTGAAGCTTTTCATTTCCAAAATGAATTTAAATATACTTGATAAGTAACGCAGTCAGGCAGTAAAAGTACTGATTGTTCCATTTCCATTTTCTTTCTCTTTTTAGGGTCCTTAGATCTGCTTCCTGTTATACAGCCTTATAGGACCTGCATTTTCAGATTATCTGGCTTCTTTTTGGGGGCAAAGTGTGTGTGGTTTGTTTTTTGTCTGATTTGTTGGTTTGTTTGCTTGTTCTGGCTGCCTTTAGATCTTTTTCCCTTTGTCATTTTATGGATTGTTTGTAATTCTAGAAAATACTCAGGCAGTATCTTTTCAGGTATTTTAGTCTTCTCCTCCATTCTCCTCTTTTAGGACTGCAATTTTAAGTGCTTGTTAGACATTTTTCTGGTGCCCATATCCGTTATCCTGTTAGTTTTCTAATTAGTTTCCTAATCCACGACAGATTGCCAGAGATTTAGTGGTTTAAAATGACACCTATTCTCTCAGTTCTGTTGGTCAGAAATCTGGGTACAGCATGGCTCAGCTGGGTCCTTTATCATCTCAGGGCCAAAATTAGTGTTATCTGTAGGGCTGTGTTCCTTTCTGGAGCCTCTAGGGATGAATCTGCTTCTAGGCTCATTCGGGTGGTTGGCTGGACATAGTCCCTTGCAGTTGGAGGACTGAGGTCCCCATTTCCTTGCTGGCCATTAGCCCCCATCTCAAGTCCCTCCCAGGCTTCCAGTCTTTTAACTTTCCTTTCTGCCATATATCCTGCCTCCACCTGGAGAAAGTTCTTTTCTCATATGATTAGATTGGGCTTACCTGGAAAATCCAGGGTACTTTCCCCATTTTAAAATCTATAATCTTAATTACATTTTCAAAGTCTCTTTTGCCATGGAAGGTAACATGTTCATAGGATCTGAGGACTTGGGGCTTGGAGTCTTTAAGGGGCCACTCTACCTCCCATATCTTCATTTTCTGGTTTCTGGGCTGGTCCCAGAGTACTGTATTATTCAGTTAACTAATTCACTTCAGTTCTGTCTAATCTACTGTTTTTAGTTTTGAATAATATGAGTGTATATTTAAAAGTTTGATTTGGTTTTTCAAATCTTGATGGTAATAATTTTATCTTCTTCGATGAATTTTTTTCCTTTTTTTTACACATTTCATGTATTTTATATCTTGTAATTCTAGTATCTGAGGCCTCAGAGGTTATCTAAAACTCTGAAATGTTTTGTGTGTTGGATTTATTTGCCAGCTCTTGTCCAATTGAACTTAGATTGCTCTTCTTTTGTTTTTTAAAGATTTATTTATTTGAGAGAGAGGGAAACTCAAGCAGATTCCATGCTGAGTGTGGAGCCTGACGTGGGTCTCGATCTCACAAAGCTGAGATCACGACCTGAGCCGAAACCAAGAGTCGGAAGCTCGACCGACTTCACAACCCAGGCACCCCACAGATTGCTTTTCTCCCAAGATTTTTATTTGCTTCTCATCTCCACTGACTGTTACCAAATTGGGGTCAACTTAGAGGGTCCTGTCTTTATTGGGAGTTTCTAGGTGTATTCCTGCTTGCCTGCAGCCCAGGACATCTCATCTCGCTGCTGCTGTTGGCATATGTCCCTTAGGAGGTCCTGGCTTCTGCTTTACCTCCTGCATAGACAAAACCTGCAGTGCTTTTTAGTGTCTTCTTGTGCATGTGTGTGTGCACATGTGTATGTTCTTTATCCAGTTCTCTTGTATCGGCAGAGTCTATCAAAGTATCCTGTCCACAAGAACGGGAATCTAAAACTTTCCCCACTGACCATATTATTTTCATCTTTACAGTGCCAGTTTTTAGTACACAGCAGCTTCTTAATACCTGTGTGTTGAATGAATAGGTCTGTAAGTTGTACAGATAAAGCTAAAGTCAGCAGCATGAAACCAATAGAGAGATGTGTTTAAATGCAAAATATATTCATTGTTCCAATGGGTACATTAAAGAGTATGTGTACTAGTTCGCTGTGATTTTTATGAGAAAATGTGAAAATCCTGCCATTTCGAACGTGAATAAATGCACGTTTTAATAGCAAAACATCCTAATTTTAACTGTTGCAGCCGTTGAAGAAGATGGTGGAGAGAATTCGCAAGTTCCAAATTCTAAATGATGAGATCATTACTATCTTGGACAAGTACTTGAAGTCTGGTGATGGAGAAAGCACCCCCGTGGAGCATGTTCGCTGCTTTCAGCCACCTATCCACCAGTCCCTGGCCAGCAGCTGAGGACCTGTACTTCATGTTTTTGAAGAGTCCCAGTACTGACTGCATTTAATAACTATAAGGGCATGTTTTTCTTTCCATAAACGATTTAGCGAGATTTTTAGGGACTATTTTTCAGTATCTCTGTGCTTGTTAAAGGGGGTACTTTTCAATTTAAATGCTTAATTTTATAAAATTGACTTATTTTTCTAGACTAAAATTGTATATGCTTTTGGTGATTAGAAAGCCTGAGAATATTGGCTGATTGTTGCCATCATGTTCTTTCAGACTTACTTTCCATTTTTCTATGGAATGTTCCAACAGCTAGCTATGTCAAAGTGCTGCTGAGTTCATCCATTTATTCCTTAGCAAAGGATCAGTAATGTTTGGGGAAAGATTTATGGACTTAAGAAACTTACTACCAGCTCATTGTAATAAATGCACTACCAATTAAACTTAATGATGATTTAGCTTTTGTTTAGGGATTTTTCTGATGGTCTTTTATGAGTAACCTTTTCTAAGTCATTGTTCCCTCCTTTTTGTGTCAGTGTTTCAGAAAATAGTGAACTTGATTCCTCTGCTTCTACTAAATCCAGTTGTGACAGAATCTAATTTGTAAGGTATGATTTAAAGGTTACAGAAATAAAACTAGTAAAACTTATTTGTGTTTATTCATTTAGTGTTGTGACCCTGTGCCTTTACTTATCTGCATAGAGCTGGCCCAGGAGATCTGAGTCTAGATCACCTGCAGCCTTGCAAGAAGGGACAAGATCATGATAGGGAGTAACTGCCATATGGCTTTGGAAACAGAACACTAAAATCCAGCATCATACGTGCTACTGAAAATAAAGTCTGTGAACTATTCCACTGTCCTCTTTAACCCTGACTTACTATGAAATAGAACTGTCCTTTACCAAGTTACCTAAAAATGTTGCTTTTGGTAATGTGAATAACCCTGGGGCCAGCATTCTGCCACAGACTAAAGTAGTATCTGCTCACCCTATACCGAAGTATAGATTATGAGGAATTATGATTAATGGCTAAATTTAATTCATATTACTAAGTTCTCTAAAACTCAGTTATAAAGCAAATAATAGGTAGTAAACATTTATGTACAATTTCAAGTGCTGTAGGATGTTGAATTAGGAATTTATTAATGTATGCATTTTCTGAGGTGCCGTTATCACACCCATGGGGGTGAAAATTAGTTCTTACTCTATTAGGTACAAAGTGCAGGTATTATAGTACATAAACACATAGTATATCTGTGATATTAAGATTACATGGGGGAGGCAATCAGAAAAAAAAAGTCTACGAAAGCTCCTTAGAGGATTAAAAAATGCTGGGGAAAGGGAATTTATTTCACGAAACTTGTAGACCGGTAACTCTGCCCTGATAAATCCAGTGGAGAGTTGTGTGGTGGGACATTGGTGCCATCACCACTGTGAGGCTCCAGCAACCCCCAGGCAAGGACAGTGAGGCACCAGTGGTGACTGGTTACACAGTAGGGGTCAAGCTGTGTGACCTCGGCAGGAGCAGCACAGTGGGAACAAGCCATGTTCTTCCTCCTATGCAGGTGGAAATGGTCTACTTTTTAAAGTGCAATTCATTGCTATGATGATTGGTTCTGAAGCTGGATGGAGTTCATTATACTATTCTACCTTTTTGGCATACATTTGAAATTTTCCATAAACATTTTTTCATGGACATTTTTAGAAGACCACAATAGAGTATCTGAACAAATTCTAAAGCAAAGTAAAATACTGGGTACAAAGAAACCATATTTTACAAACATCTTGTTTGTTCTAAGCATTCAGACTTAGAACTGTTTCAACTTGTCTGTTTATTGTAACATGAGCTAAATTTAAGAAATTAGTCTTTTGACTTTATTTCCCAGAGTTGTTAAAAGATCTAAATGACAATATAACTCATTATGAAAATATAATGAAAAGTACAAGAGTTGATGTAAAATGGTAAATCAAGACTCCATACCAAGGGATTAAAGTGGAGAATAAAACCAGTCAGGCTGCAGTGTGACAGATGCAGGATGCGCTGGTTTAACAAGGCGCCATCAAGGAGTAGGAAGACCATCAAATGTGTGGTGAGAAGTCACAGTGTGAGAAACATCTCCCATCGGGCAACTTCTTCCCCTTTTTTGTTTGGTAAATTGAGTTTTTCTTCATTTAATAATTTAGGATTATCTTAAACATTTCAAAATTAAAATAATTCATCAAACAGGAGTCATTTTTATAAGTAAGGTAAGTCACAGGATAATGTATTAGGAAAATTTTGTTCCTTTTTAAATCAAAAAGCCTTCAAGGGATTGATGGAGTGGGGATGACAAATGTACGTTTCAGATTTTCATCACCAATGAAAAAATAAAGCATTTTTATAGACTTAAAACTGTCAGTGCATTTAGATTTTGGTGAAGGAAAAATTTAAAATACCTCTATAATAATAATATGTTAATAGAAATTGGCCATGTACTGAGGTCATTTTAGTGAGCTACCATCACGTAAATATAAGAAAAGTAATTTCTTGGTCCAAATCAGTGAAACTTTAAAAAGATTGTCTCTAGAGAACATTTTTTGAGAACGATGCTTTTTCAGACACATTCTGATATTCAAATTCACTTTATAACACAATTATAGATTAATCTTTTAATTACATTTTTCTTAAAAAGCTGTGAGATTTCCGTTTCTTCGGGAGATATTTTCACCACTGTGTTGTTCAATTCCACAGGTTAAGCTTTCTTCATTATTATTAAGAACTTCATACATGTTAGAGAGATTGCCATTCATTGCTTTTTCGTCTTTTCGAAAAGACACAGGGAGACTTGCTAGACTAAAGCTGACGTCTTTAAAGGCATGCAACAAGAATATTCCCACAATGATTGTAAAGAAGCCACTCAAAGTACCAAGGACATCATTAACAGACATATCTTGCCACTCCTTAAAAAGAATAGCTGAACAAGTTAAAACTGATGTTGTAAAGAATACGTAATATATGGGAGTCACGATGGAAGTGCTGAATATATCCAGGGCCCTGTTCAGGTAATTAATCTGCGTGCTCACACAGACTATAAGGCTCAGCAGCAGAATCCAGGCCAGGGGATGTCGCAGCACAGGCTTTCCAGCAAACAGCTCTTTGATAGCAATGCCCAGGCCCTTAACACAGGAGACTGAGAGCGCTCCAATTACAGAGCAGATTGTTATGTACACAAGAATGTTTGTCTGTCCATGGCGAGGTCCCACCACAAAGATTAGTATCAATGACACAATGACCACAAGCGTTGCAAAGACCACAAAACCTGGAGGAGGTAAAGAAAAGTTGTATTTAGTCAAATGCGTACATACTAAAAAAAAAAACCCTGAGAATACAAAACAAATATTAATAGGAAGGAGAAAAGGTGTGGCCTTAAAATAAATATTAGCTTTCTTTTGCTGCCCCAGCAAAAGTGCACTCATAAAAACATACATATACTGGAAGATTACACTATGCTTCATATGCATAAACTTACATCACTAACATTTTTAACATGGCATCTTAGGCCTCATGATAATCAGATCATAGAAAATGGAGACCAGGTTTAGATCACAGAAAACGGTGATGATTTGCAGCTATCTACTCTAGAATATCTACTTCCCACCCACAGGAATGCTCTAACTCCAAGAATGGAAACAATCAAACTAGTGGAGAAAAATCCCGAGATGACCTTAAACATTCAACAATTTACAGATGCTAAAAAGAACAGCAGTTATGAATCAAGTTTGTCCTAAAAGGAGTACATTTTTTAAATATTTAGAGACAACCACTGCGGTAAATATAGCAAAATCAATAAGAGAATCAAAAATACTGTCAGGGTTCTGGTTGAATATGGAGAACTGAACCCAGCATGGTACTAGCTAACAACTGTGTAGCACCATAGCCCAGGTACTTTTCTCAGCAATTTGCACTGACTAACTCATTTAATCCTCACATCCACCCTATAATATAGACACCATCATCTGCATTTTAAGATGAGGAAACTGAGCCACAGAAGTCACACGAATTTATTCTGTTCCCTCCTTAAACTCTGCCGATAAAATAAACAGTAACAGGACTTTTAAGGAAGCGAACATACAAAAACAGGAACGGGTTGGGGCGCCTGGGTGACACAGCGGTTGAGCGTCTGCCTTCGGCTCAGGGCGTGATCCCGGCATTATGGGATCGAGCCCCACATCAGGCTCCTCTGCTATGAGCCTGCTTCTTCATCTCCCACTCCCCCTGCTTGTGTTCCCTCTCTCGCTGGCTGTCTCTATCTCTGTTGAATAAATAAATAAAATCTTTAAAAAAAAAAAAAAAAACAGGAACGGGTAAAGGAGATGATAGCAACAATATTATGGAAGCCAGAAAGCAGAAGATAAACTCACAACTGCTATAACACATCCAAGAAAGCTGAATCCCACATCAACAATGATGAAAGATGGGAAAGTAATTCCGTTTGCAGCACAGAACACTCCAAAGATGCAATGTACCTCTGGAAGTGGGGTAAAGGAGAGACAAAAACAGGAGACCTGGCTGAAAGTCTATTAAAGAAGCATTAAGACCCCAGGAACCCTGCTCAGTTCTGAACATCTGAGTGACTGCAATTCTTGCCACAGCAAACTGGAGTACTTTGGCCAGTTATGTGTAGGTGCCACAATAAAACAGAGAGTTGGGTAAGGTCTAGGTCTATGACATTAACTCCTCCTTTCCCACTCAACTCCTAGGACTCAGGCAGGAGACTTTGCTGGGGATCTGACAAGCCTGATTTCTGAAGGCAGCCAAGGATCACCAGGAGAGGCACCAAAACAAACAGAAAAACACGAAGCCTTTGTTTGCTCAGTGTAGACAGAGGAAAACTTCGGAACAGATAAATCACCATCCAACAAAAATAATAATTACTATTAATAAATCTTCAGAGAGAATGATGAAATACCAGAGCAATCAAAACATCTGGAACTTGAAAGGTGAAAATCTGGAGAAAAAGACAAGGTCAATACTCACCTCTGCTTTCTCCCTTGTGATGACTGTCAATTCTAAAGCAGGGAATAAAGAGGGGCATAAACACCAGCAGAAAGTGGTGACCTGGAGCTTGTGGAAGTTTCAGTGGACTAGGTAAAAATAAAAACTTGGAATTTTGGGCTGCCTAAGCAGCTGGGACACAAGGGGCTAAGATTCCAGAAGGAAGGGGGCGCCTGGGTAGCGCAGTCGTTAAGCGTCTGCCTTTGGCTCAGGGCGTGATCCCGGCTTTCCGGGATCGAGTCCCACATCGGGCTCCTCGGCTGGGAGCCTGCTTCTTCCTCTCCCACTCCCCTGCTGTGTTCCCTCTCTTGCTGGCTGTCTCTCTGTCACATAAATAAATAAAATCTTTAAAAAAAAAAAAAAAGATTCCAGAAGGAAGGAACTCTAGAGAAGTTGAGCCCAAGTTTCTGTGTGCAACTCCCCTTAAGGCACTTGTGTGCACAGAAGCTGTACACGCCTAGGTCTGAGAAACCATGTAGACAGCCTGGTGAAAATGCCAGAGAGCTGAGTGAAGACACCCGCGTCTTGGAATGCTGACAGAGACACTGCCATGCAAAGTTCACCCAGATGGTGGGTCCAAGTAAACATCCCAGGCTTTCACAGTTGAGAGAAAGAAGGGCTACGATTAAGAATATGGGCAAAATGGAAAGAAACCAGTCTCAACAAAGCGTGAAGAAACACTTCAAGTTAAAGGTGATCTACTGTACTTATATCTGCCCAACAGAAGAAATTTAGGTTCTTTCTGAAAGAATAAAACATCACTCATAGTCTTTACACTTTTTAATATTCTATGTCCAGCATTTATGTGAAACTGCCTAAAGACAAAACTAAATGACTGAAAACAAAAGAAAAAACAGAGCCCAAAAATAATCCTGATATTGAAGTTTGCAGAAAGACTTTTATTTTATTTTTAAAGATTTTATTTATTTATTCGACAGAGATAGAGACAGCCAGCGAGAGAGGGAACACAAGCAGGGGGAGTGGGAGAGGAAGAAGCAAGCTCCCAGCGGAGGAGCCTGATGTGGGGCTCGATCCCAGGACTCTGGGATAATGCCCAGAGCCGAAGGCAGACGCTTAATGACTGAGCCACCCAGGCGCCCCTGCAGAAAAACTTTTAAATAAACAGGACTCTCTGGGGACTTGCTACACAACACAACACATATGGTTGACAATTGTGTACTGTCCATACGCAAAATGTTGAAGGTGAATTTCATGTTATTTATTTATTTTTTTTGGACACACACACACAACCAAAGAGCAAAAGCAAGCTCCTGAAAATTAAAAATGTAACAGCAGAAATAAAAACTCAAAAGTAGGGCTGGGAACACAAAACTGAGGAAATCTCCCAAAAGACAGAGCTAAAAGGAAAAAGTGGTAAAAACAGGGGAGAAAAATATATATAAGAAAAGTCATTGTATATTTCAGGAGGTCCAATCAACAGAAGAGTAAGACAAGTTTCACAAAAAGAAAACAAAGAATATCAAAGAATGAATCTGATTTCCTAAAATAGAATACACATTTACAAATTTTTAAAAAATCCATCAAGTACCTAGCACAGTGGATAAAAAGTAGCCCACATCTAGGTACCTCAGTGGAAAATTTCAGCTCCGAAGAGGACATCCTAAAGGTTGCTAAAGACAAAATATGGGTCACATATAAAAGATAAAGAATCAATTGTGTTTGATTTCTTAGCAACACTGGAAGTGAGAAGACAATGAGGTTACATAGATTAAAGACATTTTTATATATACAAGGTCTTAAAAAGTCTCAACTCTTCCTTGCCTTTCCTGTCTCCTACAATAGTGGCCCCAACCAAAATGAGGGAGCAAACCTAGGATTCAGAGCCAAGAAAAAAAGAGAAAGTGAAGGGGATCCTTCAGGATGCTGATGACGTAAAGTCCACAATGACAAATGTGCTGGCGGTTCAAGACACCAGTCTGGACTAAGGCCAAATAAGACTCTGGGAGAAATTTCCAGAAGATATGAAATTGCAGAATACCTAATGTGTTTGAAATTACTGAGGGCAGAAATAAGACCACTGGAGAAGAGTTTCAGGATGGATTGATAAAGTCAGAGAAAAGTGATCAAAGATCATTATCAGTTAAGAAAAAACATAAACAAGGAAGGAAAAGTAGTTGTATCATATGGCTCAGCTGGGAAAAAAAGTTATATAGTGATTGTAAGGTAAATACGTCATTTAAACAAAACCAGGTAGATACAGTAGATACTGGATGTAACAGATGATGCCTAAAGCCAAAGAGAGTAGCAGCAGTATAAGCATTTATTTAGAGACAAAGAGTTAAAGAACAAAATAAACAAGGCGTTTAGGGCTGGTGGAAGCGAAAATGACAATTATTTTTCATAAGCTATGTAGAACAATTTGCCTCTTTACATGCACATAAAATTCTGGTTAAAATAAAAACTAAATTGAAAAGTAAAAAGTAAGACTGATAAAGTTTTTGTTTCTTACCTGGATCTCCCAGCTTGTGAGACATTTCATTTAAAGTCTCAATCTCCTCTTCTTTTGGAGCATGAATGATCATACTTGTAGATCCTAGAATACTTAGCAAACATCCAATTTTCCCATGAAGATTAAGTCTTTCATTTAGAAAGTATGAAGAAAGAATGGCACTAAAATGGGGAATGGGGGGTGGAGAATATTAAAATAATCAACCACTTTTCTCATTTTTAAATATCAACACAACACAGAATTTAAATTATTAAAACACTAAGACACTGTGAACTTGCAAAGATTCTTTGGCTTTCAGACTAGGTAAAGAAAAGGCACATTCATTCATAAAATGAAAGTTTCCGGCAAAACAATGGTTTCTTCATACATTAAACTAGTATAGTTACCATATTTCTACTGTAGAAAATCATTATGAAATTTACACTAAATGGAGCTGCAGTACAAATTTATAACCTAATTAAGAAAACCAATGCTTAAAATTTGCTCAATTTTAATTTATCCATACTGGTTGATGCATCCTTCCTATGTGTTCATGTAATTCTATATAATTTGCCTATTAAATTATCAAGTTTTAATACTTTATACCCAGTTTTAACCAAACCTAAAAAATATATAATGTAAACCTATAAATACAACATAACATAGAGAAAATTAAGGGTGAAAGGCATGTACCACAATACATCTTCATATACTACAGATTATACAGTATCTTGAAAAATTATGTAACTTACATATAATATTGATTTATACACACAGAACACTATCTTGGGGGAAAACAAAGATTTAAAAAACCTATCAATCAATCAATCAACTTTGAAAATAGTAACCAAAATCCAAACTTCAATATGGGTTTAGCTGTCTGGGCTTATCATTAAAACATCAGAAAAAGGACAAGTCTTGGACTGCTCCTTCCAAAGGAGTACCCCAGAGCAGTCTGTAGAGGCACATAAACTTGCACCAATCATTGTTTTTCTGTAGGTATAGAAACTGATTTATCACCAACCACCATCTACCAAAGTGTACATGTCTCAAATGTTCAGTGTTATGACAAGACCAACTGGAGATTTTAAAAAATTGTAATAAAAGTACAACTACTGCTGCTCTGAATACAAGCAAGACAAAGCATATAAGCATTTACTCCTACAAATTGACAGCATGCCTGTGCACCAAAGATAACCCTTTAAAAGCAAATTACTACGCAGCTTAAAAAAAAAAAGTTTTCAAGATTGTTTAAATGTAAATTACGCTGAGCATGCGTACCTAGATGGCACTGAATGCTTTATGGACTAATATACTGACTACTGTTCCTACACACGAAGCATAGCATCCTTACCTTACTAGGACGCTGAGAGCTCCTAATGGAGTCACTAGGGTGGCTGGTGCAAAGGCATATGCAGCAAAGTTGGCCACCTCACCTGCTCCCACTTGGAGACAGACAACAAAAGAAAACTCTCAGAGCAAATCATTCAAAATGGAAATGCCTGCATTTTATTTTCATATACAGTTGACCCTTGAACTTAACAAGAGTTTAAACTTTAAGCATCCACTGGTGTGGATTTTTAACAGCACCGTAAATGTATTTTGTATGATTTTCTTTTCTCTAGTTTATTGTTTAGAATACAGTATATAATACATATAACATACAAAGTATGTGTTAATCAACTAAGTTACTGGTTAAGGATTCCGGTCAATACTACACTAATGGTAAAGTTTTTGGGGAGTCAAGAGTTATATGCAGATTTTCAACTGCACAGGGGGTCAATGCCCCTAATTCCCATATTGTTGAAGGGTCCAATGTATATATATATATTTTTTTTTATATGCTACTTCAATGTATTTAGTAATTTATTTTCTCCCATCTATGCATAAGGGTTCTCCTGTAAATTATCAACATTAGAATAGAATCCAAACTTTAATTTTAATTGAAGAGATCCAATTTATGCTTACATATAGATTTTTAAAAAACTTTTAATATACTTACGTCCTATCACAACAAATACAAATCAATTAAAAGCAGCTAAAACTGTGTGAAAACACTTCTCCTAAGTCTTTTTCACTAGTTTTTTCAAAAGACACCCGTAGGTACTTACAATGTGCCAGACGCTGTTCTAGGATCAGGAAATACAGCCGACAGCAAAAGAAAAATACTGTTCTCCTGAGCACCCAGGTGACTCAGCTGGTTAAGCAACTGCCTTAGGCCAGCTCAGCAGGGAGTCTGCTTGTCCCTCTCCCTCTGGCCCTCCTATCTGCTTGTGCTCACTCTCTCTCTCATGCTCTCTCAATAAGTAAAAATCATTAAAAAATTAAAATTAAAAAAAAAATACTGTTCTCCTAAAAATTTACATTTAAGTGACGGAAAATAGGCAAAATACATGGCAAGTGGTTAACCATGCAGTGTAGAAAGGAATGAATGTGGTGAAGGCAGGATTTTGGACATGAACCTTCTGTGGTTAAAAACATTAGTCATTTTTTTTGGAAGAAACTCAAACACTTGGAAACTAAGAACCATCCTGCTTAAGAATGATTGGGTAAACCAGGAAATTAAAAATCAATTTAAACAATTTATGGACACCAACGAGAATGAAAACACAACGGTCCAAAACCTATGGGATACTGCAAAGGCAGTCCTAATGGGGAAATACATAGCCATCCAAACCTCACTCAAAAGAATAGAAAAATCTAAAATGCAGTTTTTATATTCTCACTTCAAGAAGCTGGAGCTGGAACAGAAGAACAGGCCTAACCCAGGCACGAGAAAGCAGTTGATCAAGATTAGAGCAGAGATCAATGAATTAGAAACCAGGAGCACAGTAGAGCAGATCAACAGAACTAGAAGCTGGTTCATTGAAAGAATAAATAAGACTGATAAGCCACTGGCCAGACTCACTCAAACGAATAGAAAAAGGACCCAAATTAATAAAATTATGAATGAAAGGGGAGAGGTCACAACCAACACCAATGAAATAGGAAGGATCACTAGAAACTTTTATCAACAGCTTTATGCCAATAAATTAAACAACCTGGAAGAAATGGATGCCTTCCTGGAAACCTATAACTACCAAGACTGAAACAGGAAGAAATTGATTTTTTAAAAAGACTGATTAATTATGAAGAGATTGCCACAGTGATCAAAACCTTCCAAAAACCAAGAGTCCATGATCACAAAGACAGCATGGTACTGGCACAAAAACAGACACATAGACCAATGGAACAGAATAGAGAGCCCAGAAATGGACCCTCGGCTCTTTGGGCAACTAATCTTTGACAAAGCAGGAAAAAACATCCGGTGGGAAAAAGACAGTCTCTTCAATAAATGGTGCTGGGAAAATTGGACAGCTACATGCAAGAGAATGAAACTTGACCACTATCTCACACCATACACAAAAATAAACTCCAAATGGATGAAAGACCTCGATGTGAGACAGGAATCCATCAAAATCCTAGAGGAGAACATAGGCAACAACCTCTACGACATTGGCCAAAGCAACCTTTTTCATGACACATCCCCAAAGGCAAGAGAAACAAAAGATAAAATGAATTTATGGGACTTCATCAAGATTAAAAGTTTCTGCACAGCCAAGGAAACAGTCAGAAAAACTAAGAGGCAGCCCACGGAATGGGAGAATATATTTGCAAATGATACTACAGATAAAGGACTGGTATCCAAGATCTACAAAGAACTTCTCAAACTCAATACACGAGAAACAAATAAACAAATCAAAAAATGGGCAGAAGATATGAACAGACACTTTTCCAATGAAGACATACAAATGGCTAACAGACACATGAAAAAATGTTCAAAATCATTAGCCATCAAGGAAATTCAAATCAAAACCACACTGAGATACCACCTTACGCCAGTTAGAATGGCAAAAATAGACAAGGCAAGAAACAACAATTGTTGGAGAGGATGTGGAGAAAGGGGATCCCTCCTACATTGTTGGTGGGAATGCAAGTTGGTACAGCCACTCTGGAAAACAGTGTGGAGGTCCCTTAAAAAGTTAAAAATTGAGCTCCCCTATGATCCAGCCATTGCACTACTGGGTATTTACCCCAAAGATACAGACGTAGTGAAGAGAAGGGCCATATGCACCCCAATGTTCATAGCAGCAATGTCCACAATAGCTAAATCGTGGAAGGAGCCGAGATGCCCTTCAACAGATGACTGGATTAAGAAGTTGTGGTCCATATATACAATGGAATATTACTCAGCTATCAGAAAGAACGAGTTCTCAACATTTGCTACAACATGGACAGCACTGGAGGAGATAATGCTAAGTGAAATAAGTCAAGCAGAGAAAGACAACTATCATATGATTTCTCTCATCTATGGAACATAAGAACTAGAATGATCAGTAGGGGAAGAAAGGGATAAAGAAAGGGGGGGTAATCAGAAGGGGGAATGAAACATGAGAGACTATGGACTATGAGAAACAAACTGAGGACTTCAGAGGGGAGGAGGGTGGGGGAATGGGATAAGCTGGGGATGGGTAGTAAGGAGGGCACGTATTGCATGGTGCACTGGGTGTTATACAGAACTAATGAATCATTGAGCCTTACATCGGAAACCGGGGATGTACTGTATGGTGACTAACATAATATAATAAAAAATCATTAAAAAAAAAAAAAAAAAAAGAAGCAGAAAGGAAAACTACCAAACTCATTCTATGAGGCCAGTATGACCTTGATCCCCAACCCAGGCAAAGACCCCATCAAAAAGGAGAATTACAGACTGATATCCCTGATGAATATGGACGCCAAAATTCTCAACAAGATCCTAGCTAATAGGATCCAACAGCACATTAAAAGGATCATCCATCATGACCAAGTGGGATTCATCCCTGGGATGGAAGGGTGGTTCAACATTTGCAAATTGATCAGTGTGATAGATCACATCAACAAGAAAAGAGTGAAGAACCATATGATCCTCTCAATTGATGCACAAAAAGCATGTGGCAAAATACAGCATCCTTGCAGGAAAGGATTGAAACACTTCAGAGTGTAGGGACAGAGGGTACATTTCTCAATTTCATAAAAACCATCTATGAAAAGCCTACAGCAAAAATCATTCTCAATGGGGAAAAGTTGTGAACCTTTCCCTTAAGATCAGGAACATGACGAGGATGCCCACTCTTGCCACTATTATTCAACATAGTACTAGAAGTCCTTGCAACAGCAATCAGAGAACAAAAAGGGATAAAAGGTATTCAAATCAGCAAAGAAGTCAAACTGTCTCTCTTCGCAGATGACATGATACTCTTTATAGAAAACCTAAAAGACTCCACCCTCAAACTACTAGAAGTTATAGAGCAATTCAGTAATGTGGCAGGACACAAAATCAATGCTCAGAAATCAGTTGCATTTCTATACACGAACAATGAGTCTGAAGAAAGAGAAATTAGGGAATCTATTCCATTTACCATACCACCAAAAATCGTATGATATCTCAGAATCAACTTGACCAGAGAGATAAAGGATCTATACTCTAGAAACTATAAATCACTCTTGAAAGACATTGAAGAAGACACAAAAAGATGGAAAAACATTCCATGTTCATGGATTGGAAGAATAAACATAGTTAAAATGTCTATGCTACCCACAGCAATCTACACTTTCAATGCCATCCCGATCAAACCACCAATGACATTTTTCAAAGAGCTGAACAAATAGCCCTTAAATTTGTGTGGAACCAGAAAAGGCCCCACAACGTCAAGGAATTGCTGGAAAGGAAAAATAAAGCTGGGGGCATCACGTTGCCAGATTTCAAGCTATACTACAAAGCTGTCATCACAAAGACAGCATGGTCTTGGCACAAAAACAGACACATAGACCAATGGAACAGAATAGACTCTCAGAAATGGACCCTCAGCTCTTTGGGCAACTAATCCTTGACAAAGCAAGAAAAAACATCCAGTGGAAAAAAGACAGTCTCTTCAATCAATGGTGCTGGGAAAATTGGACAGCTACATGCAAAAGAATGAAACTTGACCACTCTCTCACACCATACACAAAGATAAACTCCAAAGGGATGAAAGACCTCGATGTGATACAGGAATCCATCAAAATCCTAGAGAAGAACATAGGCAGCAACCTCTATGACATCAGCCACAGCAACCTTTTTCATGACACATCTCCAAAGGCAAGAGAAACAAAAGAAAAAATGAATTTGTGGGACTTCATCAAGATAAAAAGCTTCTGCACAGCCAAGGAAACAGTCCAAAAAACTAAGAGGCAGCCCAAGGAATGGGAGAAGATGATTGCAAATGACACTACAGATAAAAGAATAGTACCAGGATCTACAAAGGGCTTCTCAAACTCAACACACGTGAAACAAATAATCAAAGCAAAAAATGGGCAGACGATATGAACAGACACTTTTCCAATGAAGACATACAAATGGCTAACAGACCCATGAAAAAATGTTCAAAATTATTAGGCATCAGGGAAATTCAAATCAAAACCACACTGAGATACCACCTTACGCCAGTTAGAATGGCAAAAACGGACAAGGCCGGAAACAACAAATGTTGGAGAGGACGTGGAGAAAGGGGATCCTTCTTACATTGTTGGTGGGAATGCAAGTTGGTAAAGCCACTTTGGAAAACAGTGTGGAGGTCCCTTACAAAGTTAAAAATTGAGCTACCCTATGATCCAGCCATTGCACTACTGGGTATTTACCCCAAACATACAGATGTAGTGAAGAGAAGGGCCAGATGCACCCCAATGTCCATAGCAGCATTGTCCACAATAGCTAAATCGTGGAAGGAGCCGAGATGCCCTTCAACAGATGACTGGATTAAGAAGATGTGGTCCATATATACACTGGAATATTACTCAGCCATCAAAAAGAACAATTTCTCAACATTTGCTTCAACATGGATGGGACTGGAGGAGATCATGCTAAGTGAAATAAGTCAAGCAGAGAAAGACAATTATCATATGGTTTCACTCATTTATGGAACATAGAAGTAGGAAGATCGGTAGGAGAAGAAAGGGAAGAAGAAAGGGGGGGTAAACAGAATGGGGAATAAACCATGAGAGACTATGGACTCTGGGAAACTAACTGAGGGCTTCAGAGAGGAAGGGGGGTGAGGGAATGGGATAGGCTGGTGATGGGTATTAAGGAGGGCACGTATTGCATGGTGCTCTGGGTGTTATACGCAAGTAATGAATCATGGAAATTTACATAAAAAACTAGGGATGTACTGTATGGTGACTAACATAATAAAAAATTATTAGAAAAAGTCATAAAAAATTAAATTAAAAAATTAGTCATTTTTTAGTATTCTGTAATTTACCTTTTTATTCTTTTATACTCTTGACCAAAAGTTCTTAATTGTAATGTCAAATTTTAAAATATTTTCCTTTGTGGTTGGTGCTTCTTACAAATTGTATGACAAATCCTTTTTAATTTTTTATTTTAATTCCAGTATAGTTAACATACAGTGTTATGTTAGTTTCAGGTGTACGATATAGTGATTTGACAATTCTATACATTATTCAGTGCTTAAGTGTACACTTAATCCCCTATCTTACCCATTTCTTGTATGAGAGATCTCTCTTGAAATTCTTTGTTCTCTAAATTGTTTAGTGTTCCACCTTTCACATTTAAGCTTATGAACCACCTTAAGTTGGTCTTTATTTATGGACTGCAGTAGAAATCAAATTTTAATTTTTCCATATGGACTGTTACAACAATACTTACTGAAAAGCACATTTCCCTATTTCAATACCACCTTCATAATAACTATACTATCTGTGGGTGTTTCAGGGATCTCCACTGTATTGTGTTGGTTTATGTATTCTGGCACAGTACCATACTGACTTAATTCGTGTAGCTTCATAATAAAGCTCGATACCCAGTAGAGCAAATACTTTCATCTCTTAATATCTTTGCTTTGGCAAACAATAGCAAAAATGAGGTTTTAGGACTTCATCAAGATAAAGAGCTTCTGCACAGCAAAGAAAACAAAAGGCAGCCCACATAATGGTAAAAGATATTTTGCAAATGACATACTGATAAAGGGTTAGTATCCAAAATCCATAAGGAACTTATCAAACTCAACACCCAAAAAACAAGTAATCTAGTTAACAAATGGGCAGAAGACATGAGCAGACACTTTTCCAAAGATGACATCCAGATGGCTAAGAGACATATGAAAAGATACTCAACATTACTAATCATCAGGGAAATACGAATCAAAACCAGATAAGATACCACTTCACACCTGTCAGAATGGCTAAAATTAACAAGACAAGAAACAAGAGGTGCTGGTGAGGATGTGGAGAAAGGGGAACCCTCTTGCACTGTTGGTGGGAAAGAAAACTGGTACAGCCACTCTGGAGAACAGTTTGGAGGTTCCTCAAAAAGTTAAAAAGAGAACCACCCTACAATCTAGCAAGTTGCACTCCTAGGTATCTACCCAAAGGATACAAAATACAGATTTGAAGGGGTACATACACCCCCTTGTTTATAGCAGCATTATCAACAATAGCCAATCTATGGAGAGAGCCCAAATGTCCATCAACTGATGGGTGGATAAAGAAGATGTGGTATGCATGTACAATGGAATATTACTCAGCCATCAAAAAGAATGAAATCTTGCCATTTGCAATGACATGGATGGAGCTAGAGTGTATTATGCTAAGTGAAATAAATCAGAGAAAGACAAATACCCTATGATCTCACTCATATGAGGAATTTAAGAAAGAAAACAGATAAGCATAGGGGAAGGCAGAAATGAAAAAAAGGAGAGCAGGAAACAAGCCACAGAGACTCTTAATGATAGAGAACAAACTGAGGGTTGACTGAGGGACGTGGGCGGAGGCGGGCTAGATGGGGGATGGGTGTTGTATGTAAGTGATGAATCACTGAATTCTACTCCTGAAACCAGTATTGCACTGCATGTTAACTATCTAAATTTAAATTTAAAAATTAAAAAAGGAGTATCTTTGCTATACTTGGACTTCTGTATTACCATACAAATTTTATTTATTTTTTTAAAATGTGTCTTGAATTTTTAAGGTAGTGTCATTTTTTCTTTTAATTTACTTGAGATAGATAGAGAAAGCATGAGAGGGGAGGAGGAGCAGAGGGAGAGGAAGAAGCAGACTCCCTGCTGAGTGGGACTTGATCATGACGGAGCATGATCCTGGGGTCCTGGAATCGAGTACCTTTGGCCTGCGCCAAAGGCAGATGCTTAACTGACTGAGCCGCCAAGGCGCCCCTCAAATGTTTTTTTGTTTTGTTTTGTTTTATTTATTTGAGAGACAGAGAGCACAAGCAGAGTGGCAGGCAGAGGGAGAAGCAGAGTCTCCGCTGAGCAGGGAGCCCAATGCGGGGCTCGATCCCAGGACCCTGGGATCATGATTGAAACTGAAAGCAGACGTTTAACAGACTGAGCCACCTAGGCACCCCTCAAATGTCGGTTTTAATACTTTTTGTTTTCTACTTAATTATAGCTCTTCTTTTTACTTCCTTCTACATTTTTGTGTTTATTTTGCCATTCTTTTTCTTTTTTCTTGAACTAGATGCCCCACCTTCCTTGTTTTGAATTATATTTATCTAAAACTGTGAACTTCACAGGCACGTGGGTGGCATACTTGGTTAGGCATCCGACTCTTGGTTTCAGCTCAGGTCCTGATCTCAGGGTCATGAGATCAAGCCCCACATCAAGCTTCCGACTCTTGGTTTCAGCTCAGGTCCTGATCTCAGGGTCATGAGATCAAGCCCCACATCAAGCTCTCTGCTCCCTCTTCCCCTGCCCCTCCCACTCAAGTTTTCTCTCTAAAATAAATAAATCCTTAAAAAAAAATGTAAACTTTAATTACTTCAGTATTATGTTCACAAGTTATGATACTTTGTATTCGACACCAACATATTATTTTCTAACTTAAACATATTTTTAAAATATTTTCTAGTTTTCATTCTGACTTTCTTTGAACCATGGACATTAAGTGTATTTCTACATCTTCAACATGGGGATTTTTATGTAATCTTTTTGCTACTGATCTCTAGTGTAATTATAATGAATCCATGAAAATACTTCATTAAATCTTTTAAATAATTTAAGACTGGCTTTATGGCCTAGTGAACAGTCCATTATATTAATATTCCATATGCCTTTGAAAACAATGTAGATCAGTGACATAAGTCCAACAAGTGAAGTTGGCTAAATTTGTTCTTCAAATGTTCTATAGCCATAACAATTTTACTTTCCTTCCCCTATAGTGAGAGTGTTATATTAATATTTCACCATATGATTCTGGATTTGTCTATTTCTCCTGTTGCTCTGTCAACTGCTGCTTTGACTATTTCAAGGCCATATTATTAAATAAAGTTAGAATTGTTAAAGCTTCCTGATGAGTTGAACCATTTATCTTTATGAAATAATCCTCTATCTCCAGTAATGGTTTTTGCTTTGAAGTATATTTTCGAGTATACTCAGCAATCTCAACTTTCTTCAGGTATGCTTTTCCATCTTTCTCTTCCAGCCATTCTATATCCTTGTTTCCTATGTGCATCTTGTAAAAGACATGAAGTTAGTTTTTGTTATTTGTTTTTATAATTCCAATACAATAATCTCGTACTGGTTCCCATTCTTAGCAGCACCTGAATCTGATCCTTAGCCCAGTTCAAAAGTTCACTCTACCTCTCAACTGCCTGCTCTGAAGTCTGCAATTACCTCTAGGGCAGAAGTGTCTCCAGCTTATCCTTCTGAGCACTACACCCCTCCCTGATCTTGGCTAGGTAATTCATTACGTGTTCGCTTGTTCATGCTTTTAAGAGGTGGTTTTTATATTCTATCCAGCCTTTTAACTTGTTTTCAGCAAATCTTATCAGTTCTACCTTCAAAACACATCCAGAAGTCTACCACTTCTTTACACACTCACTTTATACTTTATACACATGGACCCTGAGTCCATGCCATCACCACCTCTTATCTGATTACTCTAACAGCCTCTCACCTGGTTTTTCTACTTCTGGTCCTATGTGGTCTATGCCTCAACAAAGCAGCCTAAGAGATCTTATTAAAACCTAAATCAAATGTCATCCCTTTATTCAAAAGTCTCCAATGACTTCCCACACATAAAGTTCTTTCTGTGACCTGGACATGGTCTAGGCCCTCATTACTTCTCCCAACTTACCCCCACCTACTTCCCCCACATTCACTCCCTTACTATTCTTGCCTCTTTAATGTCACCTTCAGGCTTTAATCCAGTGCTATATTTAAAATAAAGCACTCCAAAATTTAGCACCTTAAAACAAAAGCCATATTTTCTGTTGGTCAAGACTTCATGGCTTCTCATAGTTTCTGTTGGTCAAGACTTCTCACTCAGGGTTTTTTAAGAGGTCTACAGTCAAAGATGTAAGTTGGGGCTACAGTCATCTGAAGGCTGGATTGGAGCTGAAGGACACAACCAAGGTGGCTTAGTCACATGACTGACAAGTTTGTACTGGCTATAGCCAGGGGACCTTCTTCAGGCTGCCTGTATGTCTTAACACCACTACAGCTGGTTTCCCTCAGAGTAAGCAATCCAAGCTATCAAGGTGGAGTTACAATGCCTTGGTGACTTGGCCTTAGAAGCCATACATCATCCCTTCTTTTTTTTTTTTTTTTAAAGATTTTATTTATTTGACATGGGAGTGGGGGGGGGCAAGCACACGCAGGGGGAGCAACAGCCAGAGGGAGAAGCAGGCCCCCGCTAGCAGGGAGCCCAATGTGGAGCTCAATCCCAGGACCCTGGGATCAGGAGCAGAGCCGAAGGCAGCTGCTCAAGCGACTGAGCCACCCAGGTGCCCCATCACCACTTCTTTTAATTCTGTGATCACATCAGGCCACCATTAATTCAATGTGAGAGGGGATTATACAAAAGTGTGACTGACTACCAGGGGGTGAGAATCGTTGTGGGCTATCTTGCAGGTTGGCTATCACATTTCAACAGGCTAGGCAGGATCTGCCTCATATTCTTCACATTTACCGTTTCCTCTTGCTTAAGATGTTCCTCCCCCAAATATCGGCTCTCACTTTACATCTTTTAATCACATGCTGAGTAAGATCTGCCCTGGTCCCCCTTCTAAAATATAAGGAAACTGTCCTAGCCTCCCATCTAAAATGTAAACGTATCTATCCTTCATGTTACATCCCTTCCCTACTTCATTCCTAGCAAATATAAGTATTTATCACTAACACACACATTTGAATGTATTTATCTAGTGTATTGTTTGCTTCCATCTACAATGTTAAGTCTCACAGGTAAGGGTTTTTGTTTGTTTGAATAGTTTTATCTCCAGAACCTAGAATAAAACCAGGCACACCAGAAATGATCAATAAATACTTGTTGAATGATCAGTCTCTTCCGTATTTCAACGGCTCTTAAGCTTATAAAGAACATTTACATAATTAAATCCTCAATACTCTGAACACTTGGTGTCTTAAGAATCATTTTTCTATGCACCTTTTTTAAAGGTAATCGTCAAAATAAGCGTAGATTCTCTAATCAAATGCATACCTCCTTTCCTTTTTTTAAAAAAAATATCTATTTGAGAGAGAAGGCACAAGCAGGGGGAGCAGCAGAGAGGGAGCAGCAGGCTCCCCAATGCGGGGAGGGGTGGAATCCCAGGACCCAGGGATCACCACCCAAGCCAAAGGCAGACGCTTAACCAACTGAGCCACCCAGGCGCCCCCGTAGCTCTCTCCAATTTGGAATGAAAGTCAATGAAGGGGGAGGAATTAAAAAGAGGATATTTTACTTTTAAAGTTATCTTCTTAAACTGAGAATTTTAAAAAACACATGGGTGTTATCAGACATATTTTAATTAGACGGGTAAAAGAAAGTCTTCTCATTCAAATTAAATAAACTAACTGCTAAATGACTTTAACTGGCTTATACTTTACATATTTTGAGTACTGTTCATTTAAAAAGCAAGGATTTATTTAAAGTTTTAAAAAGTGCTAGAGGCACCTGGGTGGCTCAGTAGGCTAAGCAGCTGAGTCTTGACTTTGGCTCAGGTTGTGATTTTGGGGTGCTGGGATCAAGCCTAGCATCAGGCTCCGTGCTCAGCAGGGAGTCTGCTTCAGGATTGTCCGCCCTTCCCTCCCCCTCACTTGCTCTCTCTCTCTCTTTCTCTCCAATAGATAAATCTTTTTAAAAATTAAATAAATAAATAACAAAATGTGCTAGTAATATGAGGCTGTATTAGTATATGCAAGAATTTAATATACATCTATAATATTTCCTTGAAATGTTCTCTATACATACTTGATAGCAATCCAGCCCACCACAACCATTCTTTAAGATATGCATGGCCACCTTGACCTGTGAATGAAAAAAATATTTCACTTTTTTGGAATATTATCAGACTCATAAATTTATGACAACTATTAGCAATGACAGATTTTAAAATATCTCATTTGTTGATTATTTTTACTTTGAATAAAGGTTCCATCATTACTGTATAAGGGGATTTCTAAACTAATCTTTTTATGATTATCTTAGAAAAGGGGATAAGGACCATGATAATGTTAGAATTTTTAGGTTTATACTATACTGTTGAGTGAAGGTATTAAATCAATCCTTATATTCGGTCTATACTTCAGTCTTTTGTTTCGTGAACTCAGCTTCAATAAACAAAGTAAAGAAAATGAAGCAGCAGGAGGTGCTTCATTTATATAAATTAGTCTGAACGTGGATAAGCCATATAGGTGTGGGTTAGTCCCACTTATGAGGCAGTAACTGTGGAGAAAGGAGTTTCATATTGACCATACATAAAAAGATTGAGCATTCATCACCATCTGGAGCTGCCAACATGCTCATGTTCCTACTTGACTTCCTCCCCCCAAAATTAATAAAATCAAGAAGCAATTGGTACTAAAGCCACTGTCCAAAAGAAAAAGCCAATGCAAATGAACCCTTTGACAAGCATATCTATCATGGACAGTGAGACCACGTGCCTTAAGACAAGAATGAGGAATATACTTGTTCAAGCAGCATATGCTAATACTTTCTTCTCTGCCCACTAACCTCTAACAAAGGATACTATTTTAAAATTGATTAGCTCTGGCCATAAAGATGGCACAGGAAAGAGGGAGAAGGTGATTTTTTTTTTTTTTACTGCCAAAGCAGGTCT
The DNA here is from genome assembly GCF_017311325.1 of Ursus maritimus. Taxonomy (NCBI): domain Eukaryota; kingdom Metazoa; phylum Chordata; class Mammalia; order Carnivora; family Ursidae; genus Ursus; species Ursus maritimus. The sequence goes on from NW_024425230.1 coordinate 202,859, forward strand.
TCCTGTGAGGTCAGAACGGGGTCTAGAACTAAAGTACAGGCTGAATGATGGAACATGACCAGAATACAACATAATGCTGTCATGAATGCACCAAATGAAGTCAGAGTGGGGTTTAATCATATTGAGTATCCCCCAAGGTCTCATGACTTGTCAGCAGTTTCTGGGGAAATAACCTATACCACCCTTCAGAGAATACTCTTTTAACTCCAGTAAGCCTTCTCTTTCCTTCCTGCCAATTGAGATCATCAGGAAAAATGTCTTTAGGTAAAAGTAAAACTTCTATTATCTTAAGACAAAAAATCCTAGTCTTCAGTAACATTATGATTCTATTCATAACCCCTTATTTCCTTCACTGCAGACATATCAAAATTTAAAGATAAGGCTGGATGCTAATTGGACCTTGGTCCCTATTTCCACTTTGATAATAATTGCAGGAGTTAAGAGCTTATTTTGACACTGTCTCACTTTTAACTTTTCTCATTACGAAACTGATGTTTGATACTCTATAAACATTTATAAGGCTTGCACAGTTCAAAGTTTTGAATATACTAACTAGGAATAAAGACATAGTTGTGTACCATCAAAGAACCTGAGTACACAAGCACACACTGATGTCATTTCACAGTCACAGAGGGCACAGCCTACCTGCTCTCATGGAGCCTTTCCTGGCAAGTCGCAGAAGACCTTTTTTTTTCAAAATGAAACTCCCGCCAATGAAAATGCTGGAGCTCATAGCCAATCCCAGACCAATGTAAAAGTCATATTTTCCACGCCCCTGGATCATTTCGTTTGTTACTAAAGAAGTTCTTGTGAGTCACATTGATCACAAAACAGAGAAACCACTGGTGCTGGAGGCAGGATTATGCAATCTTCAAATCTAAACAATGCAAAACAAAATGAGATTTTTTAACAGAATGATCATGACAGTCCATATGCAATTCAAAATTTTACTCCACTTCTGTTCTCATAAAGGAATATTTTCATTACTACTATTGATAATATATTTACTATTTATAATTTACCACTGATGTAAAATTATATTTCTTACAGTTACGGCAAAAGATGGGATCATGATATAAGGCCATACTTAAAAACCAAACTCACAGAATCAGAGAACAGACTGGTGGCTAACAGAGGCAGGGGTAGAGGGGTGACACAAATGGGTGACATGGGTAGAGAGGTGACAGAAATGGGTGAAGGTGGCCAGAAGATATAGTTATAAATAAGTTTGGGAATGTAATGCACAGCACAGTGACTACAGTTAACAATACCGTATTATATATCTGGAAGTGGCTAAGAGAGATCTTAAAAGTTCTCATCACAAGAAAAAAAATTTGTAATGTGTGATGTTAACTGAGCTTATTGTGGTGATGATTTTACTTATATATACACATACATATATATAATCATTATGTTGCATACCTTAAGCTAATACAATGTTATACATCAAGAATAACGCAATAAAACTGAAAAAATAAAACTACTTTTATATGCCAATACTAAATTTAAAATTTAAATTGGTTTTATGAACTCTAGTTTCATATTTAATTCATGTTTCCAGTCTTAGCTGATAAGTATCTAGTAACAAAACTTTGCTGTTAAGAAAAAAAACTCTACAGAATGAATATCAGGCATGAAAATACACAAATCTAGTTTATAAACACATTTACCAATTTCATGTGTCCTTTTTGAATAATCTATACAGAGAAACTTGGCGTTTTCTCATGCATACACTTTCTTCTTAGAAATTTATGTAGAGAAACTCCTTCTATGAAGCCAGCATTACCTTGATCCCCAAACCAGGCAAAGATCCCATCAAAAAGGAGAATCACAGACCTGATGAACATGGATGCCCAAATACTCAACAAGACCTCAGCCAATAGGATCCAACAGTACATTAAAAGTTATCCATCACAACCAGGTGGGATTTATTCCTGGGATGCAAGGGTGGTTCAACAACCACAAATCAATCAACGTGATAGAGCAAAAGAAAAGAACCATATGATCCTCTCAACTGATGCAGAAAAAGCACTGGGCAAAATACAGCATCCTTTCCTGATTAAAACTCTTTAAAGTGTAGGGACAGAGGAAACATACCTCAATATCATAAAAATCATTATGAATAGCCCACAGAAAATATCATTATCAATGGGGAAAAGCTCAGAGCTTTTCCTTTAAGGTCAGGAACACAACAGGGATGCCCACTTTTGTTCAACATATTACTAGAAGTCCTAGCCCCAGCAATCAGACAACAAAAAGAAATAAAAGGCTTCAAATTGGCGGAAGAAGAAGTCAAACTCTCCCTCTTCGCAGATGACATGATACTTTATGTGGAAAACCCAAAAGACTCCATCCCCAAATTACTAAAACTCATACAGCAATTCATCAACATTGAGGAAATACAAAATCAATGCACAGAAATCAGTTGCATTTCTCTACACTGAGACTGAAGAAATAGAAATTAAGGAATCGATTCCATTAACGATAGCACCAAAACCCGTAAGATACCTAGGAATAAACCTAACCAAAGAGGTAAAGGATACCCTAGAAACTAAAGAACACTGATAAAAGAAATGGAGGAGGAAGACACGAAGAGATGGAAAAACATTCCATGCTGCCCAGTGCAATCAACACTTTCAATGCCATCCCTATCAAAATACTACCAACATTTTTCACGGAGCTGGAGTAAATAATCCTAAAATTTGTATGGGACCAAAAAAGACCCCCGAATCACCAAGGGAATGTTGAAAAAGAAAAACAAAGTTGGACGCATCACGTTGCCTGGCTTCAAGCTATAATACAAAGTTGTGATCACCAAGACAGCATGGTATTGGCACAAAAACAGACACATAGACCAATGGAACAGAATAGAGACTCCAGAAATGGACCCTCAACTCTATGGTCAACTAATCTCCAACAAAGTAGGAAAGAATATCCAATGGAAAAAAGACAGTCTCTTCAATAAATGGTGCTGGGAAAATTGCGCAGCCACATGTAGAAGAATGAAACTGGACCATTCTCTTACAGCATACACAAAGATAAACTCCAAATGGATGAAAGACCTCAATGTGAGACAGAAATCCATAAAAATCCTAGAGGAGAACATAGGCAGTAATCTCTTCGACATCAGCCACAGCAACTTCTTTCAAGACACGTCTCCACAGGCAAGGGAAATAAAAGCAAAAATGAACTTTTGGGACTTCACCAAGGTAAAAAACTTCTGTACAGCAAAGGAAACAGTCAACAAAACTAAGAGGCAACCCATGGAATGGGAAAAGATATTTGCAAATGACATTACAGATAAAGGGCTGATATCCAAGATCTATAAAGAACTTCTCAAACTCAACACTCAAAAAACAAATAACCCAGTCAAAAAATGGGCAGAAGACATGAACACTTATCCAAAAACACATACGAATAGCTAACAGACACATGAAAAAAAATGTTCAACATCACTAGCCATCAGGGAAATTCAAATCAAAACCACAATGAGATACCACCTTACACAAGTTAGAATGGCAAAAATTAACAAAACAGGAAACAACAAATGTTTGCGAGGATGTGGAGAAAGAGGAACCCTCTTACGCTGCTGGTGGGAATGCAAGCTGGTACAGCCACTCCGGAAAACAGTATGGAGGTTCCTCAAAAAGTTAAAAATAGAGCTACCCTATGACCCAACAATTGCACTACTAGGTATTTATTTACCCCAAATATACAGATGTAGTGCAAAGAAGGGGCATGTGTACCCCAGTGTTCATCGCAGCAATCCACAACAGCCAAATTGTGGAAGGAGCGGAAACGCCCTTCAACAGATGAATGGATAAAGAAGATGTGGTCCATACATACAATGGAATATTTTTCAGCCACCAGAAAGGATGAATACCCACCATTTGCACTGACATGGATGGAACTGGAGGGGATAATACTAAGTGAAATAAGTCAAACAGAGAAAGACAATTATCATATGGTTTCACTCATATGTGGAACATAAACAATAGCACGAGGACCATAGGGGAAGGGAGGGAAAACTGAAGTGGGAAAAATCAGAGAGGGTGACAAACCATGAGAGACTATGGACCCTGGGAAACAAACTGAGGGTTTCAGAGGGGAGGGGGTTGGGGGGAGGGATAACATGGTGATGGGTATTAAGAAGGGCACAGGTTGTGATGAGCACTGGGTGTTACATGTAACTAATGAATCACTGAACAGTATATCAAAAACTAATGATGTACTATACAGTGGCTAACTGAAGAAGAAAGAAAGAAAGAAAGAAAGAAAGAAAGAAAGAAAGAAAGATCTCTTTCACTCAAAAAAAAAAAAAAGAAATCTATGTAGATATAAGCAGATGGTAATTTATTTCTTATTTAGCCTATTTGGGGGTGTGCAGAGAGAAGACAGCTTTCATATCATTTTGTTAGCACAGGATGATGATTCTAGCAGACAGATGTTTGCCAAGGTACAAGTGTGATAGTGGTGGACTTTTCAGAGAACATGAGGACTATGGACCTAGAAGGCTCAAGCCACAAGACCAGACAGGGAAGCAGAGGCTTACCAAAGACTGCACATCTTTTTTCAAATGGCCAACTCATGAACTCTGGCGACAAATGAACTAAAGCAAAGTGTAGAAAGCAGAGGAAAAAACATTACTCAGCAACAAGGTTTATGATTGGTTATACTAACTGCCAGCCCAACTTTCTGGTATTTTCAGTACCACAATTTAACTACTGAGTTCCAGAACTAATCTGCAATTCAGTAGGATCCTCACACATTAACCTCTGCTGACTAGCCAAGTTTTTCTATTCTTCAGGTTATGAGATTCTGGCCTTCAGCAAAAGCAACTTCCTATTCACCTAGCCCGTCAATTGCTTTATCCATTTACTCAAACAGTATTTACCAAACAAATGCTGTGTGCACTAAACATTATGCTAAGCTCTATGGATAAAAGAGTGATGGCTAAATTTTAGTCTTCAGTGGGGAAACAGAAAAAGGCAGTTAAATAATGGGTATAATGTTCTGTAATAATGGAAAAAGTATTCACACTGAGATGACATTGACAAGGGGGCCAGTGTTTATATTTGCCTGTTAAGTCACGTTATGGTTCCTGGGACACTTCGTAAGAACAGTCCTTCCCACCCTACTGACTTGGGGAGTAGCCCCGTGGCTTACTCTGGCCAATAGGAAGTAGGTGTGACAGGAGTGCCAGGTCTGAGTCTACATCTAAAGATGACCTTTGTATTTTTGCTTGCCCCTTGGCACCCTTCCATCACGTGCAGAGCAAAACAGAGTCATCCCTGACTTAAAGACCTGGGAACACAATCATAGATGCTTATTGATACATGCCACTGGGATAGCTAACTTACGTACCTGAACAGGCTTATTATGGGTAAATGCAAAATTCCCATCAGATTTCTGAAAAACCAAAACTTGTCTGCAGAAATGGGGATCAGTGGTAATGATGGGTGGTAGACACACCCAGGGGTTCACTGTATTATTCTCTCTACAGTATATACTGTGTATGTTGGACACTCCCACATTAAGGTTTTTAAAACACATGCTGCGGTGCTCAAGAGCTGCAGGGATGTCAGGACAGAACCCACTAACAAGGGGCACCTGGGTGGCTCAGTCCATTGGGTGGCCAACTCTTGGTCTTGGCTCAGGTCTTGATCTCAGGGTCATGAGTTCAGGCCCTGTGTTGGTGTGGAGCCTACAGAAAAGGAGGGGGGAGGGAGAAAAGAAAGAAGAAACCACTAGCAATCCCAAAAGAAAAGTCACCTCACGATCTAGAACAAGATAATACTGAAACATGGAAAGAAGGTAAGACAAAGTCAGGGAGATGCTCTGAATTTTTTTTAAGTATCAGTCACATACAATACGGATGAGATCAGCTGTCTACTTGACACCTTTCCAGAACTGATCTCTCTTACAAGGTATTTGGAAAAGTATCCCCAGTCCTCTTAATGCCACTCCTAAGGCAAGAGTATACGTTCAGGAAAGTCCTAGGTGGGTTAGAGACTCAGTCTTGCCTCTAGCTGAGTGCATGACCCTGGATGAGTCACAACCTTAACAGATACACTAACAAAAGAAGCTAAACAATATATAAAGTCACTACTGATTTTTAAATTTAAAATAAAATAAACTATGGTCTCTTTATGTGTCAAACATTGGTAACCTCAAGCTTCAACTTCAGCTTGCCTTTGGAATAATTCTGGACTGTGACAATCAGTATGTACGGAGACATAAACATGCAGGGAAAGGGGGAGGCAGAGAATTTGGGAACAAAATGGTTAGCATCAAGAATTACTTCTATAGACTATAAAAAGATTATCACAACAACAACAAAGTGTGTTCACAGTGCTCTCACTTACACTCTAAATGACTGGCTTAACAGTGTTTATGACCCAGTCTCCCTCAACAGACTGCCAGCCCCTAGGCTCCTATACCAGTCACCTTTTTAACCCTGTGTGCCTAGCTATCTGACAGTCTCAAAAATATGTATTAATATGTTTTCTGGGTTAATACAGATGAATGGAATAATTATAACTGGCCCTAAAAATAAAGTTGCATTATTCCTATCAGCATCCTAAAATGTAACAAATGTTTTACAGCCCATAAACTTGAAAACTGTAAAAAGCTGTTAAAGTGTGCTGGGAAGTGATAGCACTATATACAAGTGAAAATGCAAAGGTAATAGTAATAAAGTCTGGGAAAATGGGAGCAAAGAAACCCAGCACTTCAGCCCACTCTGTATTCCAATGACCATGGGTCACCTAAGATTCTTTAAAGCACCCCTTAATGTAAAATCAACTTCTTTAACCATTATCATCATCAAGCAATGTTCTTAATTATCATGCAAATTTTACTGAGGAAGTGACTACTTAAAGTTCCTCGGGCTGTAAAACTCCCCTTTTGAAGGTCTGAAGAAAACAAGCTGAAGTGTAGCCTGAATATTCTGGAATCAATAAAATGTAACTTTATTAACTGCAAAAATGATATCCAGAAACAAGTCAGGTTTATCTACAATTCCAATCCAAGTACAATGACAGCCTCACAAATCCAAATTTAGACTGTACTTACATAAACCTGACTTTCAAATACCAAATGTGTAACTTTAATTTAGTTTTATTTACTTAATTTATTAACACTTAATGTTAACTTTCACTAAATGCAAATTATATACATGTGGTATAAGGTCTAATATTAAGACCCAAGCTCCTGGAGGGCTCAGTCAGCAGAGCATGCCACTCTTGACCTTAGGGTTGTGAGATCAGGACCCACTTCAGGTGTGGAACCTACTTATAAATAAATCACTCCCTTTAAAAAATTAAATAAAGACTCAATATTATGTCCTGCCTTGACATCTGGTAAAACAGGGAGGGATTTCCACAGCCTAACTGTAACTTCCCTTCCCCACTATGCTCCTGTGGATAAGGTCCCAAAGCCAACTAACCTTCCTTGGGATACCTAGCTAGCTCAGTCAGCAGAGCCTATGACTCTTGCACTTGGGGTCATGAGTTCGAGCCCCACTCTGGGTGCAGAGATTACTTTTAAAAAAGGTCAAATAGCCCTTCTTATCATGGAGAACTGGCACAGTTCCCGCTTATCCCCGAGTAGTAGGCTTTACTGCGCTGCCAGACTGTACAATTATTAAAGCAAGCGAGTCACATTCTCCTGCAGGAACCAAGGGGCGCACCTTAACCACTTGTTACTCAAAGCCTACATTCCATAGCAAGTCCTTCTTCACTCTGCAGCCCCCCACCCCAACCGTTTGTGGCCCCATGCAGTGTAGCGTGTCCTTCTGCCTGGGCTGAATGTAAGTGATTAATAAACTGCCATCACTCTCATGTACCCAGTGTCACGTGCCATGGGGAGGGAATCCTATCCCTATGAACAAGGTGAAGAGGAGGTGATTAAACCAATACATTATAATAGAACCTTATTCATTTTATCCTAAAGTCACTGAAAGTTAGGGTTAGGTTCTTAACTTTATTATGCCTATATATGAATTTTCTCCATATTTATTTTACATAGAATTTCATGATGCTGTTTAAAATCTACCCTCCTCTTTTTATCTATTTATTATAGAAAATTTTGAACACAAAAAATAGCCTTTTTTGACAGGTTGGTCAATGTTATGCATATGGTTTTGGAGTTGCAACCCTCCTGCTCACTTCATTTCCCAACACAGGACCACGGCTCCCTTCAGACCCGTGTCATCACTGCCCAGATACACCAGAGCCTTCTGGTCCTCCTACCCAATACTTAAAGCCTGCTCTTCACTTAAGCCCAGGTCACACTTCAAGCTGCGCTACAAAGACTTCTTCAATACCCCAAAGGCATTTCTTTCCTCTGCACTTACTTTTAGTCAGCCTTATAAAATTACACTCTCAATTACTGTCCTATCTTTGAAGATAAACTCTTTAAGGTACTTACAGACAATGATTTTTGGTTCTTTGTGCTGGTTTTCCCACAAAAGGCACTCATTTATAGTGGCAAATCTGATTTATAAGCCTATTTATAATTAAGGTTGTTTGTTCACTCATGGAACTACACGAGTGTGGTGGTGGGCAGAAGGGGAGGAAGGGGCGGAAACAAACAACATAGAATTTGCAACCCTCAAGTTATAAAGCGGTTTTCACCACTAAACTAAGTAAATTAATTTTCTCATTTGTTTGAAAATAGGACATCAGTGTCAATGTCCTAAAAGGAATGAGTTTGCTTCACTATTCTCAGATCAGCTCCCACTCTGAAACTGTAAAGGTCAATCACAGCTGGGAGAGCCTGAAACAGACTTTTATTCTTAAGGATTAACTATGAAGTAGGCCCAGGTTTAAACGCAGCTAAACAAGAACACTTGTTAAGTTGCACTTCAACTATTTTCCTAAACCAGAGAGGACAAGCTCCAGGTGGTAACCTGCCCATCTTATCTCTCAGGCGGACACAGGTGGAAGGACCCACCCCACACTCTTCCCCTCCAGGCTGTCATTATTACTTCTATGTGGCCATCTGTTCAATAAACATATACGGGGCAGCTCTAATGTGCCAAACTTTGGAGTTAAAAAGATGATCACAAGTCCCTGTCCTCAAGGATTCCACAGCTGAGTGAACTGAAAATTCTGAAAATGACCCACTGTAATTTCAAACACACTTTTAAAAGGCTCTTAGGAATTTCCAGCTTGTTCTTTCTAAATTTTAATTTTAATTCTCACAGCTTATTTTAGTAATATTTATGAATATTTATGTTAACTTTCATTAAATACAAGTTACGTTGGAAATGAAATAAATACATCTTAAAATCCTGAAACTGGCCCACTTTCTTCTAAAACACAGAGAACACATAAGGAACAGGAAAAAACAGACTAGTATTCTAACATCTATAAGATAAGCTGAAATTAAGATTTGCTTTGTAAAATGACTAACTGTAGGCAACACAATTACCAAAGTTAAATAATTTTAAAGAATATACCAACAGAAGTACATTTACAGCTTTCAACTTGTCACAGCATTTTTGACATTTCACTTTCACAAAAACTTGAAAGATACGTGCTGAGGGCCCCACAATGAGAAAACAGGCACAAAGATGTTAAGCAAATTCTCCAGCAGCTGGCAGGTAGCAGGACAGGGCTAGAATCCAGGTCTCCTTAATCTCAGCCTTTTGCCTTTCCCATTGCAGTCTCCATCAGTCTCAGAGGTGGAACACAAGGAAGTGGCAGCTCCAACCAGTCTCTCAGTGTAGGTCATCTTCTTCCCCAATCTGCGCCTCCTTGTATTCTGACCGTGGCTTCTCCATCCTCATTACTCAAACTGGATACAAGGGCCAAGAGTGCCAGATGGAGTCTACCTTTGTGAAATACAGCCTTGCACCTCCATGTCTCTCCCAATCCTAATCCAGCTTCAATACACGTCACATTGCTCTATAAAACACATCCGTGCCATCTCATTCTCCTGCTACCCACTGTTTAAAGAAAGAAGCTCAAATTTTGTAATCCACTAAGACCTTTCACTATTTGTTCCAAACCTAACTTTTAAATCTTATTTCCCAGTACTACATTTCACATACCCTGTGTTCCACCCGAGGTTAACACACTGCTGCCATTCTCACTTACTCCTTTTCCTCCTCCATATCTTTGTTTACATTATTCCTTTCATCTTAAGGAGCCAATTCAAAAGGCACCTCCACAGTGAAGCCCTGATTGATTTCCATAAGCCAGAGTAATCAATCTTTTCTGAATTCCCTGGCCTTTGACCTACACTTCTCTTTGGACACTTTTTAGCCTGTATTACGGTTACTTATGTGTTAAGACTTATATCCCCTTCACTGTGGACAGGTGCCTATCTCATTTACTCAACCAACATTTACATGAATACATACTATGCTCTAGGAACGGGGATACAGCAGTGAATAAAACAAACCACATCACTGCCTTCACGGAGTTTACCTTGTGTTGGAGGTAGGGCAAGACAATAAAAATAATTAAGAACATTATATTCGAAGGTGATAAATGCTATAGTTAAGGGCATTGGACAGTTGCTTAGGGGACTTCTATTTTAACTAGGTTGGTTAAGAGGCCTATTGGAGAAGGTAACATTGAGCAAAGGCTTGAAAGAGGAAAAAGAACAAAGAGAAAAAATGCAAAGGCAGAGAGGAATGAACTGGTATGCAGTTTTCTAGGAAAAGAAAGGCCACTGTGGCTGACACTGAGTGAACAAAGGTAGGTAGGATACCACTGCAGGGTATTTTCATATAAAAGAAATATCTTAAAAACAAGTGTAATTCTTTTTTAGTATTTCTAATAGTAATAGCTACTACTTACTGAACACCTGTGAAGCACTGTTCCAGGTAACTGATACACATTATTTCTAATACACACAATGTGAAGAAAGTATCATTATCCCCACCTTACAACTAAAGAAACCAAACCTCCAAGGGGTTAAATCGCATGCAGAGGACCACAGAGAAAGTTACACAGCCTGAAATGGAACCTAAGTGTCCAATGGACTCTAGTTCTATATGAGTTGCCCACACGGAATGAAAACTTAAGAGTTCTTAATCTTTACTTCTGCTTGGTTTCCACTGCTTTAATTTTTTCCAATCTCTAATTTAGCTAATTATTTTTAAAAGTAGTACTTATAAATACTACAGAACCTAAATCTCCAACCTTAATTTAGCAACATTAGTTACAAATTAAAATTTTAACTTACATGTAAGTTTAATATGGTCTCTCTTATGAAAAAAAAGTCTGGAAGCACTTAGAGATGACTTATTCACTTTCATTTCCTTGTAAATAATACTCTTTATTCTCATTTAAAGTTTTAAACCCTGGCAGAGTAGCTCCGGCCTGGAAAGAAGAAAATACAGAAGTAGGCAAAAGGACTGCACAGTTACTAAATACTTTCAAAAATTTGGCTACTAGCCTCCATACTCGTTTTACTTACCAACATGAAACCTACTCAACCAAGGGCAACACACTGCTTCAATAGACAGTTTACTGCAATGAAACAAAGATCTCTATTCTCTTATATTTCCTTTTATTACTTAAAAAAAAAGTACTAACTAGGCATATGGGACATAGAGAATTTCTAGAAATAGAACTAAAACATAGTCCTGTATTAAACGAACTGAAAAACCTAGTGAAGAAACTAAAGAGACACAAACACAAAACTAAACGTATATAGGGTTTTGTACAGCTGTAGGGAGAGGAAGACAGGATTAAGTAACTTTATAAAAGTTAGGAAATTAAACAGTCATCTTCAAAACCTTATGGCCGACTCCTAAGGCTTGTTCAATTGTCAGTTAATTATCTCCGCAGTAGTTGAAACAATCTTCTAAAACTCATCACAACAAAACTAAACTATTTGAATGAGCTTAATGAACACGCGCCCGACCCGGCCAAGCCAGGCTTCCATGGGATTTAATAGCAATCCAATTCACGGTGGGATTCCTCGATGCAGGATATGAGGAAAAGCCCTTCCATTTCTGAACACATGTGTCCCCACGGAAGAGAAAGGCGCCCCTGAAGGGCCCCCTACCAACCCAACACCGGAGAGTGGCCCACAAGTTAGCCCCTTCGCGCTTGCCTGAAATAAAGAAAGAGTGGCGACCCTACCCCAGCTGGAGGCCGGCCATGCGGCTTTCCCTCCACTATCTCGCCCTGGTCACCTCCGCTTACACGCCCACACAGGCCGCAGGGGCCGCCGCCTCTTGAGCTCCCGCGGCCAGCGCCTTCGTCGCCGTACAGAAGGAAGTGAGAGCATCCGGGGCTGTAGCCGTGCGCACCGCCTCCTCCATGGGGGAGCAGCGAAGAGAACCTGGCCCTGACGACCTGCGACCCCCGCCGCGCCGGGACCGAAGGCCGTCGCGGAGAGCCTGGGCGCGGCCGAGTGACGCAAGAGACGGCCGCGCATGCGCAGTGTGGCGCAGCGAAGGCCCGCCCTCCGCGCCCCTTCCTGTGGATTTCCGGTTTCTTTAGCTGGCCCTAGATAGCTGAGGGCAAAAGGGAGGCGGTGGAGAGTGGGCAAGGGAGAAGTGGAGGCACTATTTTGTAAAGTAGTTTCGCCGACCAGGTGGTCAAAATTACAGTACCGTATGCCACTTTCTTAAAATGAGAATTCCCCCGCGCGGTTAGCGTGTGAAGATGCATTTTAAGCAGCGTCCCTAGCGATCTCCTAGGGAAAAGATGCTCCGAGAGGGCAAGTGGTGGGCTAGACGTGGGCCGGGAGGCTGGGGGTGGGTCGGGAACGCGGAGGGGCGGGGCTCAGTGTCGAGCCCTTTTCTAACTAACCAAAACCCGGAAAGGTGCGTTTTTTGGGCGAGTTAGTGGTTTGGCAAAAGGGAGTCTGGAGACACTCGGAGCAGAGATCTATTTTTCATGAGATACATAGGAAACCTACTGTTAGGCTATTTCGGCTTGGCTTCTCCAAGGAAGAACCACCCTAGGACCTACCATCATGGTTTTCTCTAAAGATTTGTTTATTTATTTATTTGAGAGAGAGAGAGAGCCCCCGCGCATGGGCAGAGGGGTAGGGTGAGAGAAAATGTCAAACAGACTCCCACAAAGCCGGGAGCCCGTCCTGGGGCTCACTTTCAGAATCCTGAGACCACGACCTGACCTGAAATCAAGAGTCTGAAGCCTGACTGAGCCTCCAAAGCACCCTGGTTTTCTCTAAAATGGACAGAGACAGGGGTGCCTGGGTGGCACAGTCGGTTGAGCCTCCAACTCTTGATTTCGGCTCTGGTCATGATCTCAGGGTCCTGGGATCCATCCCGGCCTTGGACTTTGCACTCAGCTGGGAGTTGGCTTGAGAATTCTCTTCCTCTCTCTCTCCCTCTGCAACTCCTGCAGCTGGCTTGTGCTCTCTCTCTCAAAATAAATCAATAAAACTTTAAAAAATAGTAAAATGGACAAAGAGGGCTCATTTCTAAGAAGTGTAGGAGGGCAGGGGAAGATGTGTGGTGGGGAGGAACAAGCCAGATCAGGAGTGAGGCCTGTTAATAATATCTTGGTTACAGGTGCCAAGGTCCTTTGGGTATGTTGTTCCAGTTTCTGAATAAATACAAAAACACTAGTATTGGAAATGTAAATCATGTTGGGTGGGAATTTTTTAAGTGAATGCTTGTTGAACCAGAAAATACTAAATATAATTTGCACTTTTCAGACTAATTGCATTAGCCACCAACTTCTGGTTTCATTTTAGGTGACTATGCAGCTACTTTATTGATTGATTGATTGCAGCTACTAATTTAAAAGCTCTTAATCTTCTGTGAGCTTGGTAACCAGCCAACCTTGCATTTAGAACTGGCTCAGAGGACTTTTTTTGCTTAATTCTTTGGTCTCAGCCAAATTCTAGCTAGATTACATAGTCAAATAAGGAATTACATTAAATATTGAAAGATGGTTGGCATGTTGTTCTCTGATGATATAGATTGACAAAAAATGGCTCCAATTTTCTACCCATCCATGTGCCCACACATTTTTCAGAGTGACTTTGCAACTCTGCTCCATCCCGATTCTGCCTTGGTCTTAGGACTGTTTTTGGCCAAGAAAATGTGGTTCCCAGCCTAAATTATGCTAAGAAACCTGGATTAGTTTGCTGGAGAAGGAGACCACGTGGAACAGACCACTTGCAAAGCTACCCAGATGAAGCATACTATGTCCAGACACCAGAGATTGAGCCAACAACAAACTGATTTGATTGGCTGAGATCCACAAACTTGCACTGTTGATCCACAGACATATGAAAAAGACTAAATTATTGTTGTTCTAAGCCACCAGTTTTGATACAGATGGTTCTACTCCTACATATTTACCCAAGAGAAAGGAAAGCATATATCCATTAAAAGACTTGTAAGTGAACATTCAATAGCAGCTTTATTTGTAATGTCCAAAAAAACAGAAACAACTCAAAGGTCCAATAACAAAGCAACTGTGGATAAAAGCAACTGTGGTATATCCATGTAATAGAATAGCACTTAACAATAAAAGGGAATGAACTATTGAGACATGCTATAACATGGCTAATTCTCAAAATAATTTTGGTAAGTGAAAGAAGCCAGACCAAAAGCATATAATAAACAATTATGTTTATATAAAATTCTAGGAAATGGAAGGTAATATATAGCAACAGAAAGTAGATGGTTGACTGGGAGTAGAGAGGACAATAAAGACAGAGGCATTACAATGGGGCAAAAAGAAACTTTGAGGTGATGGATATGTTCACTGTTTTGCTCGTGGTGATGCTTTCATCCTATAACATCATACGACATACAGTTTAGAGTATGTTTATTGTACCTCAATAAAGGTGTGAAAATCTTTGTTAATAGCAGTATAAGCAAGACTTATTTAATAAACAGTGTTTTTAAAAATCATGTATTAGTAAATCAAATAGTTTCTCATGTATAACTGTTCTTTAGTTGCTCTTCTATGTTTTGGTTTTGTTACCACAGAGGCCAGCCAGGAGCATGAGAACAGCATAAAGGGATGATTATTTTTTCTTTAACACAACTCCCTATCACTAAATTTGCCTTTTGTCCTTCCATGGTGAATAGTGGCATTCTCTAGCATTTTATTTTTTTAAAGTTTTTATTCAAATTCCAGTTAACATATAGTGTAATATTAGTTTCAGGTGTACAATATAGTGATTCAACACTTCTATACATCACAACAAGGGCCCTCCTGTTTAACCCACCCCTCCCCTCCCCCAGCCCACTTCCCCTCTCGTATCTCTAGCATTTTAAAAGGTTAGTATTATATAAGTGTTTTCCAATTAATATTATTAAGTTTACTCAAGACCATAGATGACTTACAAATGTAGCAGGGCATTTTCCAAAACATTTGCTGAAAGGAGACAGGAGATCACTCTGAAAAAGACAGTAATAACTTGAAGTAAATTTAGGTAGAACAGTAGGATGTTCATTAAAAGCCAGGAGTTGGCTTTTAATAATTGCCTCATATAATAAAATGGTGAGTGGATATGGTAGGCAGAATAATGCCCCACCCCCAAAGATGTCCACAGTCCTAATCTTCAGTAAGTGTGACTATGTTACCTTACAGGCATTGCAGGTGTCATTAAATCAAGGGTCTCGAAATGGGGAGAAAATCCTTGATGTCTGAGTGGGTCCAAAATAATCACAAGGGTCTTTGTAAGAAGGCAGAAGTGTCAGAGTCAGAGAATGAGATACGAAACAGAAGAAGGGTCAGAGAGATGCAACAGCACTAGCTCTGAAGATGGAGAAAGGAGAATGAACCAAAGAATGTGTGAGGCCTCTACTGAACAAGGCAGAGAACAGATTCTCACCTAGAGCCTCCAGGTGGAATATAATCCTGCCCACACCTTGATTTTAGCCGAGTTAAATTTGTGTTGGATTTCTGAGCTCTGGAACTGTAAGATAATAAATTTATGTTGTGTTAAGCCAAAAAGTTGGTGGTAATTTGCTAGAGCAGCAATAGAAAATCAATACAGTGAATAAGCACAGCAAATTAGAGTAAGGAGGACACGGAGATCCCCCAAACATCATCATTAAAAGCAAAAGCATTCCATTTTATAGACAGGCAACCATAGTTTGAATTCTCCTCCATCTTCTATTCCTTTATGTCAGTTATTCTATATGGATTTGTCGTGTTACTTGATCGGCATCCCTCCTATCCTGCTTGCATGGTGCAATTCCAATCCCAATTTTCAAATCTCCTCAGCTGGGATTTCAAATTTCCTCAGTCTTTCCCTTCTCTTCTGAACTGCTAATACAGAAAGAAGTATCTTTTTATTTGTTTCTTGACTGTGCCTCAGCTCTCCAACACAAAAAGCCCTTATGAAACTACCTCGTGAGTAGTGTGATTACCATTACAACAAAGATGCCAAAAAATGTCATGTCTCAGGGTCATCAGACAGGCACATGACTTAGCAACAGAGGAACTAGAGCATAAGCTCTTTGGAGGGCAGGGAGCATGCCTGATTTTATATAATCCTCAGAACTAGGTGCAGAGCTACTAGCTACTACTGTGCTTTGCCTAGAAGCTAGAACTAACAGTTCTGTGCTAGTAACCAACCAGGGCAAGTTTTGGTGGAATTTGGCACTTACACACTTCACAACCCCAAAAACCTGTGTGGAAAGGGGTATCCATAGAAACATTTGGTGGTTTTTAAAAATGTTTTTTCCTGATTTCTGTATAGTTATACTTTGATCAAAATGTAAGTAATTAGGGGTGCCTGGCTGGCTCAGCTGGTGGTTCATGCAATGCTTGTTCTTGGGGTTGTTAAGTTGGAGCCCCACGTTGGCTGTAGAGATTACTTAAAAATAAAATCTGTTTTTAAATGTAATTAAATCCTTTTGGACAGAGCCTCAAAAATACATACTTTTGGGGCGCCTGGGTGGCACAGTGGTTAAGCGTCTGCCTTCGGCTCAGGGCGTGATCCCGGTGTTCTGGGATTGAGCCCCACATCAGGCTCCTCTGCTGTGAGCCTGCTTCTTCCTCTCCCACTCCCCCTGCTTGTATTCCCTCTCTCGCTGGCTGTCTCTATCTCCGTCAAATAAATAAAATTAAAAAAAAAATACATACTTTTGCTCAAATAACATTTTTTTTCATCTTTTTTTTATTTTGAGAGAGATCGGGGGAGGGGCAAAAGGAGCAGAAGAGAGAATTAAGCAGGCTCCACACCCAGCGTGGAGCTGACATGAGACTCAATCTCACAACCCTGAGATCATGACCTGAGCCGAAATCAAGAGTTGGACACTTAACAGACTGAGCCACCCAGGCATCCAATATTTTTTCATTTAATAAAATGACTTACAGGACACTAATAAAGATTAATGACAAGATTTCTGATGACCCTTGTAGTTTTAAAATGTGTTATGATTCTTTGATTCTCCAAGTGCTTAAAATATAATAAAATGTTATGTTATAGACCCCCCAAACATGTAGAAGGTATTAACATGTTAAAATATAGCTGGTTTTCTTTAATACCATCATTTCATTGTATCAGAAGGTAATCACTGGGTGGTAAATTCCTTCACATACCATGGATTGCTCCCTAAGATATGCACAGGTAGACATTTTCTATATCATGATGGCGACATGGGCTATTTGTTTCTACAAAGAAAATGGGAAACATTTTATTGAGGAATTAATTAGGATGATATGGAACCTGAGACTATATGAACATTTCAAGTAGTGGGTAAAAAAAAAAGCAACGAGTGTTCAGCTAGAAATAAGTTATTTTATTTTAAAACACATACAGATTAATAAATATTATTGGAAAACTTAATAAATAGCCTTTTATATTTACATAAGGCAATTACAACATGCTATGACTACTTCTATAAAGCAAAATATAAGCAAATCTTAGCCATTGACAAATGTGTGTATGTATGCTAATTGGAAGCTCCCCTGATACACTTACAGGAAAAAACTTATGCAATCAATCAACACGTTACATTGTTTTATCTAGTCATCATCTCCTTCACGATTATATTCCATTTTACAAGAAAGAAATATTTATCATTTAAAAAGGCAAAAACACTCAGGAATGCTACTGAAAAACAGTACCCTTAAATTATTCCAAAGTGCAAAAACACTGACATGGGGGTGGGTGTCAAATTACTAGAATAGTCTTAACTTTTAAAATAAAAGAAATAGTCTGAACTTTTCAACGTGACCTTTTGGCACTAGTGGTTTGGGAGCTCCTGACATTTACCTGGTGTCAGGTAGTTCACGGTCAGGGTTGAGCTGCTTGGAAGCAGGAAGTTCAGCATCATTCATTACAAATCTAATACAACAGAATCAATCTGGTTCACAGGTCATTGAATCTTCTGCAGAACTTAAACCTATGCAGAATGTCAGAAAATCTTATCACACCACCAGAATGTGATCTTTCAGTGCAGCTTTTTAAAGTCCCTGTTTAATTTCCATATTTTATAATAGAATATATAAAATCCTTCCTTTTAAAACAAAAAAAAAAGGAAAATTAAAGCTTTGTGGAATCGTGCAAACTTTACACACAGCACTTCCTTTGCTTACTCAGTGCCTGAAGCTGCATGTCAGTAGCACAGTGCTGAGCAGACAGGATGCCCAGTGCAAGCTGATCCACTGCATCACTCCAGGGCAATCCTGCACAGAACACTCTTGTCTGAGGTTATCAGCACACGCTAAAAGTGTGAGCGCTCTAAAACAGGTGATTTGGAGAACCATCTCACCCCTTTAGAGGTAGAGAAACTGAGGCACAGAAAGGTTAAGTGACTCACCTATAGTTGCACAATTCAAGGAAAAATAGAGAAAAGAACAAATAAATCCTTCTCCCTGGCTCATGCTCTGGGCCCTAGACTATGCTTTTTATCACATTGGGTACATTTGAAATAGATTTATTTACATGATCATTGATCTACTGAGTATCAACTTTTTACTAGACAACATTTTTTGATGTAACATAAAGTTACATTTTCTTAAAATATAATTCTCTTGTTGCATTTAATAGCATGTGAGAAATGTGTATGAAAATAAACAAGTAGTGATACTGGGCCAAATTCTCGTTCTCATTCCTATAATTCTTAATCTTTTCAAGTATATGATGGAGGTATAAGAATCTGGCCAGATGTGAAAAATCACCTAAAAGCTAAAGGACAGACCCTTAAAATTCATCACCAGTACAACTGTGAGGTGGAAGTGAGGAATACAGAAAATTGAGGTATTTTATATGATAAACTGTTTTATGGTGTGACTGGTGCGCAACTTGATCCTTTCTCTTTCCAACTCAAGTTAACAGACCTCTAGCTATGACTATGAGTAAAACATACATGGACATGTCCTTGGGAAGAAGGTCGATGCGAAGTTGTTAATGTTACATTTTTGGTCCCTGAGAAGGCGGAACACCAAGATTCCATCTAATCCTGTTTGATGGGTGAACTACTTCCTTGGTGTCAAACATAGTGAGAAGGATAACTCCTTCAGACCACTGGAACCAATCACACAGTTGTGAACAGATCTAAACTAAAGCATTTTTCTCTTTCTGGTTTCCTACTCAGTACAAGAGGCCTAAATCAGGATCAAGTAGGCATCAGAAAAGAGTAATGGGCATGGCTCTGTAGACAATCGGAGCACTTTCTCCGCTCTTCTAGATTAGTTGAGCAGCTTGGAAAAGAGAGGTATCATCTCCCAACAAGAACTAGGCAGCTCATCAACACCTCGGTCTCCATGGACCAAAGTGCTTGTCCACACCTGGGAGACAATGCATCTCAGTGCTTTACAAATGTCTAGGAACTAGCTTCTAGAAGTGAGCACAAAGAGAGCTCCAAAGAGAGGAGCTGTCAAGGAAGAAGGAAGATGAGGGGTGACTGCACACATTAATAATGTTCTCTTCTATCAGACATGAAACCCAAAGAAAAAGAAAAAAACCAACCTACTATAGCTGGAATGAACTCCTAGAAATAAAACTGAGTATAACAAATTGGCTTGAAAAGCAGGAATTGAAAGAATATTTCTTATTGCTGAACCAAGAGAAGCAAAGTATATTTAACTAACATTCTAATATGAAAATACCATAGTGACATTTGACTGAAGAATGAGCTGTGGGCAGTTCTTGCTCCATGTGTGGCAAGGAACAGACTCCCCTTCCTCTCCAGAACCTTCTCTACAGACATGGGATGGTCCTCTAGAGCAGCAAAATACCCAGGGTGGTCTCAGTGCTAGGCCCCAATGAGCAAAACCAGAAAGTAATCTTTTTAAATGTAAAGATTCAGATGAGAAAACAAAAAAGCATTGACCAAGTAGTAGAGGAGAGAAATGGCTTATTTAAGTATCCATCTGGAGTAAATTTGCAAATTGTGATGAGAAACATAAGATTTTAGAAGAGACTTGAAAACAAATAGAAAGGAGAAACCCAAGGAATAGTGTAATAATGAAAATATTTTATATGTATCTACTTTTGGAGAGACCAATGAGACCCATTCCCATTCTAGGCCCTCCCCTAAAACTCTCACTTTGAGGTTTTTTCTTTGCAATTCCAAACAAATTATGAAAACGTGAATTTGTAAATATATATATATATATATATATATATTTGTAAATATATATTTTATATATATATATAATACTATTAAATCAAGTTATATGCTCTATGTCAAACTTGAAAATTAGGTTACTAGACTGCTGGTCATGTCAATTATCTTGAGGCTAGAGTCACACACTTGAAATACAATCGTAAGAACTTTGTTTACTGGAAGGAAAGCTGTGCATCCTACCAAAATAATCTCCTAAACCTGAGAGAGTCTGTTTCAGAACAAGTCACCCTGAAGAGGAGACCAGCTATTACTACTTTCAGATTTTGTTTTACTCTAAAAAATCACAGGGGTAATCATCCAGAAAATATCATCTCTGAATATCCATGGTATAATTGTGAATTAAAATATAATGAGGAGCACTAATAAATTAATTTAAACTAAGCTTCACCTGTAAGTTATAACAAAATAAACAAGACAATTTCCATATGGCACACGAACTTTCTCAGTATACTTGGGTTACCACATGTATTCTTTAAATCTCTCAAACTCCTTATCTAGAAACTATTTTTATGCCTAAAAGTATACTGATACAACTATATGACATTTCTGAAAGTTCAGTTTAATAAATTAAGGCTTGCATTCCTAAAAATACCAGCTAATAAAAAACAAACCTTCAAGAGCTGATAAAAAAGAGTGAGGGACTTTTTGAATATTTATTAACTATCAGTGAATATAAGCTTTTAAAAATTTTTAAACAATTTTGTTGCTGCTCTTAGTTCACTAATCCCTGACAACCCACCATCATCAGATGTACTTTTAATTCATACAGGTATTCTTCACTCTAGGTTAAACTATCCTCATTTTATTTAGCTTCTTTGTTCAACACTCTAGGGAACAATTTCTTTGGTCTTTAGAAATGTTCTTTTTGCCTGAAAAAAATATTTTTCCCTTAGTGAGTAACTTCAATTGGGTACCATTAAATTTGATATTCTAGTTCACCAAATCTACCTTACCCAATCCCATCTTCCAACTTGACACAGTTCCCTATTTGGATAGAACACTGCACATGAAGTACATGATATCTCAATGAAATAATTTGCATCACTTTGTGCTTTGCTCCCATTTAATATACATAGGTTACTATAAACAGACGAATGATCTCTTTGACCCAAATACTGGCATAATTAGTGGCTATTTAGTATTTCAGAAGCTTAATGAGAAGTTGGGTGAGAAACTGTAGGGTGCTTTGCCATCTCAAACAATAGGGAGATGCATAAGTTACTTGTTTTCATTTTTGCTAGAAATCTTTTGAACTATATGTGTTCCAATTTACAGAAACTAGCCTGAGCTTGACTGTGTCCTTTAACCTGTTCCTGTATTACAAGGAACTTGATATATGTGCTATTAAACAGTTACTCTCTCATCTAACAGTGTTACTATCAAGTTAAATTATTTCTTCTGAATGGCCACAATGCTCACCGAAAAAGAACATGGATGTATTTGATAGTGGGTCCCAGGTACATAGACTGAATGCAAATAAAATACCTTATGCTGCTTAAGTCAATTGTCTTTAATTGGATAATAACTACATGCTAAAAGGGTCAGTTTGCTCTTATGTGTCTTTCGCCTTGACTTTCTTCCAACAAACGAATATACTGCTCTAAATGCTTTACACATTTATATTTTGAGTAGTGAAATATTAAAGTATAATCAAAGAGTTATTCTAATCTAAGAGAACATACACATAGTAATCGTCAAATTAAGTGAAGAGTTCAAGTGATAAAGGCACTGAAATTGATTTGAGCTATTGAAAGTCATCCTATAAATGGAACTCTGCATCATGTCCACCTATTCTCTCTCTATTTTCAATTTAAATGTCTTGGAGTAGGGGGTGGGAGAGTAAGCTCATTAGAGGATTAAAAACAATTACATGTATATACTTCTTATTTGGATGAGGTACCTGAATGTTATACATGCTTAATGCAAAGTAACAAAACTACGGACACATTTACTGTATAGTCAGACTTCAAGACAACAATTTCTCCCATTTCCAAAGTAATCTTCTAAATAAGAATATCTGCTCTCCTGCAAAGACTAATCAGAAAGAGCCAATCTGTATTCTCTATTAAATAATGTTAAAATATTTTAAAAGGAAAGAGTATTCATGAAAGCTTCCAGGTTAATGGCAATGAATATGAGATTCCTCTCCTCAAAGAGAGATGATGCCCAGGCAACCATTTAGCAACTTCAGACTGCAAAGGGCTGGGCCCCCACCCTGGTATTGAGTGATGCTCCCCATTGTCCACCAAACCACCCATTAATATGCAAGCAACTTTAAATACCATTGATTAGGGTCTCTTCTACTTCACATCAAATTAGGCCCAAAAACCACATCCATTTCCTATTCCTTGAGCCACCCAACCCCCTGTTGCAACCTAGTCTGTTTTCATATTAGATTTGTTCATTTCCCCAAGGTTGAAATTGAACTCTTTGAACACCTGTATAAGGACAATCCCAACGGAGACGGTGGTGAAACCACAGGCCATACCCAAGAAGTCCACCAGGCCCACATTGCTCCATTCCCGAAAGAGGATGGCCGAGGCTAGCAGGACAAGGGTGGTGAACACGACGTAGTAGATGGCCCCAAACACAGACGAGTCGAAGCACTCAAGCGCCTTGTTGATGTACCTGAATTGGACGATGATGCTGCAGCCGAGCACAGCCAGGAGCACCAGGCACAGACAGAGGGCCCGCTGACTGGATGGGTTGTTGTGGAAGATGTCTTGGGCCGCCAGCCCGATGCCCTTGGTGGAAGGCACGGTGAAACTCCCTAGCAAGGAGCAGATACTGATGTAGACCATGATGTTGGTGGGCCCGTGGGCCGGTGCGATCCAAAAGATGAGCAGCAGCAGCATAAGGAGCACGATGCACAGGTAGCCCACGAACACTGGAAAACAGAGGGTTTTCTTACTTTACAGTCAATTCGACAAAACCTAGGCAGACAGTGCTCCTGTGTGTGTGGCCAGAGTGGGAGGTTTCTTAAGGAACATGTGAGAAAGCTGTAGGGGTATTTGTGGCTGTTGCAGTGATCAAGGGCTGCATACAGTAGGCAAAGGCCATGGGCCCTAGGATGTGGAGATCGTTTCACACAATCAAAAATCATCCCATTCTCCTCACAACTTCTGAATGTCCCCCTGGACTTGTAAGTGAAAAATATACCTATAATTACCACAGCCTAGAACCCAGTTTATGTATAAAACAAAGTAATTTTTGCATATAGTTAATATGCACTGTATTTTTCAGGACTTCATCAAGAATTCTTCTCCATTTCAGAGGATCCCACTGCTGATGGCAATATCCCCTGTTTTAGTTAATAGCATGACACCCCACATGAGTCTGTATTTGCAGCTGCCAGGGTCTCAGCAACTCCACATGGCGTGGGGGCTGCTGGCTTTAGTATGTCTTCTACAGTCATACCTGAGCATTCTATTTTATCATGAAGTACCAACCTACTATTCCTCCTTCGTACTACAGTTAGGGCATCATATTGAAAATTTGCTTTGAAATTACATGTACAAGGAGGTTGTAATTTCCAATTCAATCTGAGATTGTAAAGGAAGTGCTAGGAGCTGTGCATGACGGGGCTAGGAATGGCATAGCCATGCACCAGGCAGGCTGTGGGAGTCCTCTCTTCCCCAAAGGTAAGAAAAAGGAACTATGAAGCCCTGTTCTGGGGGACAATTCATGAAGATGACCTTAAAATTTCTTCTGAGGTAATTATTTGACAAAAAATTCATTCTGGTTTTTTACCTTTAGAAAAAAATTTGTAAAAACTAGAAATCTCTTTAACTTAATACATTAAGTGGATAGAATAATATCAATTTATATTTCAGGTTAAAACAAAGTTTTTCATGTTAAAAACAAAAATCTTGCTAGTATTTTATCTTCATGCCAAATTACTATGGTAGTATTCAAATTAGACTTTTTTTTTTTTTTTTGGTAAAAGTTTTAGGACCTGAATATACTGGTAACATCCAGATTTATCAAAAAGTAAGAGGCCTTGGGGCACCTGGGTGGCTTAGTTGGTTAAGTGTCTGACTCTGGATTTTGGCTCAGGTCATGATCTCAGGGTTGTGAGATCGAACCCCAAGTCGGGATCCATGCTCTGCAGGGAGTCTGCTTGAGATTCTCTCTCTCCTCCTTCCTCTGAACACCCAACTCAAAAAAAAAAAAAAAAAAAAAAGTAAGATACATTGTTCTGAAAATTACATAAAGTAAATCCTTCAGGACATTCATATCCAGTTTTCTGATTTTTTTTCCATGTGTTTGTAGTCTCACCTCTCAAAGTTTTGGAAATATTTTGGCTTTTCAGGATGAAGTAAATAGAATAATACTAAGTATTTAGGGATAAAAAATTACAGAAAAGTAGTCCTGGCTAATTTCATTATGAATCCCTTTTCAAATTTTACAGATATTTCCGGTACGATGTCAGTCATGGCCAACTGAGAGCTATAAAAGAATGGTTAGATTTTTTTGTGGCCCAGAGAATTTGGGACATTCGTGTGGATGCAGTTTTGTACTGGTATCTGTTTAAAATTATTGGTAAGCAACATTAAGATGGTCTACTGGGAGTAATTTAGAAGGATCTATCCTTTAGTCCGATATAATTCTGTAGACTGTTTTTTTTATAGCATTTGTCAAAAAATATATAGTATGTCAAAAATACGTAGAAAAAACATAGATTTCTATGGGAGATCCAAACATAAATCAAACTGGATCTCAGCTCTCAGCTTCACATCAGAGGGAAGTACAGAGGCTTGGATACACAGTGGTCCTGAGGAGAGCATGGCCCAGAGCAGACCCCAGCAGGACTAACACCAAGAAGCAGTAACAGAAGGAATGCAGGAAGGAGGTGGGGTAGAAGTACTGGGAGGTGGGAAAAGGTGAAAGGCTGTGGGAGGAGACCTGTGGGGGTGGTCATGGGAGGTAAGGGAATGGGAAGGCCACAGTAAGTGGGATTTGGGTGGGTGTGGAAGGCAGGCCAGAATGGATGAGACTGTTGTGGAGGGGGCCAGATGATGAAGGCACCCATGCACAAGGTTCCCAAGGTCCAGAAGAAAACAGAAGAAGTCCCGAACACCAGGGAGTGGGGATGCAAGGTCTGGAATGCAGGGACCACCAGGCCTCTTCCCACACCTGGGGCAGCAGGAGTGAGGGATGCTATAGCCTGCAGGGCACAGCGATGGCCACTCATAGGCAGAGTCGAACAGAGAGTATAGGAGAACAGACCATGGTTAAGCCAACTCCAGCCTATGGCTGGAAGGATCATACTGATAGGCAAGCTCTCTTGCAGCTTTGCTAGAAAAGAGTTACCTGGGTTAGTCAGCTTCTCTTCCAGCTCAGCCTGAGTGGTTACACTCTCAGATTTGGGGGAGTGGATAATCAGCACAACAGAACCTGCACAGCTTAGCAGACACCCCAACTTGCCCAAGATGTTGAGCTTTTCCTTCAGGAGATAAGAAGCTAAAATAGACCTTTGTTTAAAAAAAAAAAAAAGAGAAAACATTAAAATTTAAACCATATATTTGATCTGTTTCTACTAATTGTACTTATTTTGGAAAAGCTGTATTTTCTTGATACCCATATTTGCTTTTAATTTAATTTTTAAGAGTAGAAAAGATTAGGAATTTATTGAAATTGTTACTTAAACAAAAAGGATTTTCATACCAATCCATGCAGTCAGTACATAGTTAAGGACTCTTAACTCATACTGCTATATATTATTTCAATAGATATGAAATGCACCCGAATAGAAAAATAAGTTTATCATTCATAAAAATGAAGTTTTATGATTAAATAAAAATACTGCTTCCTTATTTTTAAAAGCAAACAATCAGGGTGCCTGGGTGACTCAGTCGGTTGAGCATCCAACTCTTGGTTTCGACTCAGGTCATGATCTCGCAGTTGTGAGATCAAGCCCCGCCTCAGGCTCCCCATTCAGTACAGGGTCTTGTTGAGATTCTCTCTCCCTCTGCTCCTCCCCTCTCTCTCTCTCTCTCTCAAATACAACCTTTTTAAAAATATATAAAAGCAAACAATCAAACTATGTTAAGTGGGAAAGCAGATATGAAAACTTAAAATAATTACAGGTCATTCATGATGAAAACACTTAAGTTAAAATCAATTGAGAAAATGTGCAAAAAAGGAAAAAACCAAAATGCTAATAGTAATTGTATTATGGTAGGAGTATGGGTCATTGATTATTTTTCTCTTCTATAACACCTCCAAACTTTTTTTTGAGAGAGAGGGGTGAAGGGAAGGGACAGAGGCAGAGGGAGAAGGAGGGAGAGGTGGGAGGGCTGGAGGGGGGCAGTAAGACAGAGAGAGAGAATCTTAAGCTGGCTCCACACCCAGCACAGAGTCCAACTCGGGGCTCGATCTCACAATACTGAGATCATGACCCGAGCCAAAATCAAGAGTTGGACACTTAACTGACTGAGACAACCCAGGTGCCCCAATACCCCAAACTTTTAAAATGTGGTCACATTACTTTCATAATGCAAAAGAAAAAGTATTACTTTTAAAACTTCTGTAATCTTAAGGTTCATAATACGTTTCTTATTTCCCTATGTAACATCAGTATACAATCTGAATTGGAAAACCTAGGCTTTCAGTAATCATGGGACCAGTAATTGTCACTTTGTTGTTCTCTATGCCAAAGGCACTCAGGGAACACAAATATCCAACAGGAGGACACACTAGATACAAGGGATTATTTCCTTTTTAATCCTCCTTTTACAGATAAAGCGACAGCCTCAGAAAGGATAAACACTGAACCCAAAGCCAAAAGGCTAAGAAGAGGTGAAATCATGGTGATGACACACCCATAAAGCCAAAGCTCCATCTTTTCCCTTATACCACTTTGTATCTTTATCTCTAGACAGCCTGGTCCTCAAGGAAACCTTGGCATTGTACTTGGAGAAATAAACAACATCACCAAAAGAACCAACAAAAGATATTAGAATACACAACTGGGTGTTAATTTGAGCGGTAACATATAGCTGCACACAGGTGGAAACCAGAAGACTGGGAGGCTCTCAGAGCAAGAGGTGAGCCTGGGATGATACGCAGGGTATGCCAAAGTGGAAAGTGGCTGCCACGGGTGAAAAAAGAGAGGCAAGAAAGTTGAAAAAGAAAACCAAAGCTGGAGGCATCACAATTCCAGACTTCAAGCTGTATTACAAAGCCATAATCATAAAAACAGTAGGTACTGGCACTAAAACAGACACAAAGATCAATGGAACAGAACAGAGAACACAGAAATGGACCCTCAATTCTATGGTCAACTACTCTTTGAGAAAACAAGAATATCCAATGGAAAAAAGAGTCTCTTCAACAAATGGTGTTGGGAAAATTGGACAGCCACATGCAGAAGAATGAAACTGGGCCACTGTCTTACAGCATACACAAAAATAAACTCAAAATGGATGAAAGACCTAAATGTGAGACAGGAATCCATTAAATTCTTAGAGGAGAACACAAGCAGCAACATCTTTGACCTCAGCCGCAGCAATATCTTGCTAGATACGTCTTCAAAGGCAAGGGAAACAAAAGCAAAAATTAACTACTGGGACTTCACCAAGATAAAAAAGCTTTCGTAGGGAAAAGGAAACAGTCAACAAAACTAAAAGGAAACCTATGAAATGGGAGAAGATATTTGCAAATGTCTAATCAGATAAAGGACTAATATCCAAAATCTGTAACTTATCAAACTCAACACCCAAAAACCCAGAAAATCCAGTGAAGAAATGGGCAGAAGACATGAACAGACATTTCTCCAAAGAAGACATACAAATGGCCAATAGATAACAGGAAAAACTGCTCTGCATCACTCAGCATCAGGGAAATACAGATCAAAACTCCAATGAGATACCATGTCACACCAGTCAGAATGGCACAAATTAACAATTCAGGAAACAACAGATGTTGGCAAGGATGTGGGGAAAGGGGAACCCTCTTACACTGTTGGTGGTGAATGCAAACTCTTGCAACCACACTGGAAAACAGTATGGAGGTTCCTCAAAAAGTTAAAAATAGAGCTAGCTTACAACCTAGCAATTATACTACCAGATATTTATCCAAAGGATACAAACATAGTGATTTGAAGGGGCACATGCACCCCAATGTTTATAGAAGCAATGTCCACAATTGCCAAAATATGGGAAGAGCTCAGATGTCCATCAATAGATGAACAGATAAAAAAGATGTGGCATACACAAACACACACACACACTGAAATTGTATTACTCAGTCGTCGAAAAGAATGAAATCTTGCCATTTGCAATGAGGTGGATGGAACTAGAGGATAGTATACTAAGCAGAACAAGTCAGAGAAAGACAGATATCAGATGATTTCACTCATATATGGAATTTAAGAAACAAAACAGATGAACATAGGGGAAGGGGAAAAATAAAATAAGACAAAATCAGAGAGGGACCATAAGAGACTCTTAACTATAGGAAACAAACTGAGGGCTGCTGGAGGGATGGGGTAACTGGGTGATGGTCATTAAGGAGGGCACTGGTCGTAATGAGCACTGAGTGTTATATGCAACTGATCAATCACTGAACTCTACCTCTGAAACTAATAGTATACTAAATGTTATTTAATTGATTTTAAATTTTTAAAAAAGACAAGAAATACTAAGTGTTGGTAAGGAGAAAGGGGAACCTCATGCACTTTTGGTGAATTGTAAATTGATGTGGCCACTATGGAAAATAGTATTGAGGTTCCTCAAAAAATCAGAAATAGAATTATCATATGATCCAATAATTCCACTACTGGGTATTCGCCCAAATAAAATGAAAACACTAATTCAAAAAGATATGTGTACTTAGTGTTTTCTGCAGTATTATTTTTAACAGTCAAGATACAGAAGGAACCTAAGTCCTTATGGATAGATGAATGGATAAAAAAGGAATGGTATGTGTGTACACACACACACACACACACACACACACACACACAGAGACAAAATAGACTATTACTCAGCCATAAGAACAAAATCTTGCCATTTGTGACAACGTGGATGGACCTAGAGAGTACTATGCCAAGTGAAAAAGACAAGAGAAAGACAAATACTATATGATGTCATTTATATGTGGAATCTAAATCACAAAATGAACAAACAACAAAGCACACAAAACCCTGAAGGCTCACAAATACATAGAACAATCTGGTGGTTGCCAGAGGGGCAGGGGTATGGGGAGATGGGTGAAATAGGTGAAGGGGATTAAGAGGTACAAACTTCCAGTTATAAAATAAACCATGGGGTTGAAAAGCAGAGCACAGGAAATACAGCAAGACTGTAACAACTGTATGGTAACAGATGGTAACTACCTTAATTGTGATGAGCACTGTGTAATTTATAGAAATGTTGAATCATTTATGTTCTATACTGGAAACTAATATAGCAGGTCAATTTTTTAAAAAGATTTTATTTATTTATTTGACAGAGAGAGAGGACAAGCAGGGGGAGCAGGAAGAGGGAGAGGAAGAAGCAGGTTCCACACTGAGCAAGGAGCCGGACGTGGGCTTGATCCCAGGGTTCTGGGAGCATGACCTGAGCCGAAGGCAGGTGCCCAGTGGAGTCACCCAGGTGCCCCAGGTCAATTTTAATTTAAAGAAATTCTCGGGATACCTGGGTGGCTCAGTCAGTTAAGCATCTGCCTTCGGCTCAGGTCATGATCCCAGGGTACTGGGATCAAGTCCCAAATCGGGCTGCTTGCTCAGCGGGGAGCCTGCTTCTCCCTCTGCCTGCAGCTCACCCTGCTTATGTTCTCTCTCTCTCTGACAAATCAATCATTCAATCTTAAAAAAAATTCTTGTAGCTTTCAGTGTACAGATCACTTCCTTGATTAAATTGATTCCTCAGCATTTTATTGATGTTACTATGAACAGAATTGTTTTGTTTTTCAGATATTTTGTTGTTCATGGAGAGAAACACAACTGATTTCTATATCCTGAAACTTAATTTTTTAAATCTGTTCTAACACTGGTGGAGTCTTTAGGATTTTCTCTATATAAGATCATGTCATGTGCAAACAAAGACAATTCTAATTCTTATTTTCTGATTCGGATGCCTTTTCTTTCTTTTTCTTGCCTAGGTCCACTGACTAGGACTTCTAGGACTGTTTAATAGGAGTGGTGAGAGTGGGCACACTTGTCTTTTCCTGATCTTAGAGGAAAGTTTTCAAACACTCACTGTTGATGTCCATTTTATCTTTTTAAAAAGCTGCTCCTAGTTTCATTAATCTTTTCTATTGTTTTTCTGGTCTGTATTTCTGATCTTTCTTATTTCCTACCTTTTGTCTATACTGGGCTCAGTTTGCTCTTTTTCTTCATTCCTTGAGGTGTAAAGTTAGGTTTAGATAATTTTTTCTTAAAACAGGCATTTATCGCTATAAACTTCCCTTTTAGAATTGCTTTTGCAGCATCCCATAGGTTTTAATATGTTGAATTTCCATTTTCATTTGTTCAAGATCATTTTATTTCCCTTTAGATTTCTTCTTTGACCCTTGGTCGTTTAGGTGTTGTTTCATCTTCACATATTTGTGAATTTTCCTGCCACTGATTTCGAATTCAATACTATTATGGTCAGATACTTGTTATGATCTCAACCTTCTTAAATTTGCTAAGACTTCTTCAGTGACCTATAATTTTATCTACCCTGGGGAATGTTCCATGTACACTCGAGAAGAAATGTGTACTCTACTGTTGCTGGATAGAATGTTCTGTGTACGTCTCTCAGGTCCATTTGGTCTAAAGTATGATTCAAGTCTCATGTTTCCGTTTTGATTTTCTGCCTGAATGATCTATCCATTACTGAAAGTTCAACACTGAAGTCCCCTACTATTACTGTATTGCTGTCTTTTCTCCCATCATATCTGTTAGTATCTGCTTAATATATTTAGGTGCTCTCATGCTGGGTGCATATATACTTATGATTGTTATATCTTGATGGATTTATCATGTCTTTGTCCTTTATTACCATATTTCACTTAAAGTCTATTTTGTCTAAGTACGGCTATAGCCCTGCTCCCTTTTGGTTTCTACTTGCTTGGAATAGCTTTTTCCATCCCTTTGCTCTATGTGTGTCCTTAAAGATGAATTGAGTTTATTGTAGACAGTATACCATAGGGTCCTGTTTTTTTAATCCATCCAGCTGGTCTATGTCTTTTGGTCAGAAAATTCACATCACTTGCATTTAGAGTAATTATTGATAGGTGAGGACTTACTAATGTCATCTAATTAATTGTTTTCTGGCTGTTTTGTAGTTCCCTTGTTCCTTTCTTCAACTTCTATGTTCCTTTGTGAACTGATGATCTGCTGTAGTAATATACTTGGATCCCCTTGTCTTTATCTTTTAAGAATCCAATCTGTAGGCTTTCCCTTTATGCTTACTGTGAGGCATACAGAAAACACTTTATACCTGTAACAATCTATTTTATAATGATAGCAATTTGACTTTAATCCCATACAAAAACTCTACCTTTTTACTACCTGACTTTTGTTTTTGCTGTCATGATTTACAACTTTTTATACTGTGCATCAACTAACAAATTATTGTAGCTATAGTTATTTTTAATACTTCAGTCCTTTAACCAGTATACTGGAGTTAATATTAACACGTCACCATATTACAGTAGTAGAATATTCTGAATCTGACTATCTGCTTACCTTCACCAGTGTGTTATATATTTTCATGTTACTAATTAGCACCCTTTCATTTCAGGTTGAAGAACTTTCAGCATTTCTTGTTAAAGCAGGTCTAGTGGTGATGAACTTTTAACTGTTGTTCATCAAGGAAAGTCTTTATCTCTTTTTGAAAATTTAATTCCAGTATAGTTAACATACAGTGTTATATTAGCTTCAGGTGTACAATATACTTGTTCAACAATTGCATACATCATCCAGTGCTCATCACAAGTACACTCCTTAATATCCACCACCTGTTTAATCCATTCCCCCACATTCCCTCTGGTACCCACGAGTTTGTTCTCTATGGAAAAACTGATCAGCTCGATGCAGAATAATGAAACTGGACAACTTTCTTATACCATACACAAAAATAAACTCAAAATGGATTAAAGACCTAAATGTGTAACCTGAAACCATAAAGATCCTAGAAGAAAGCACAGGCGGCAATGTTTCTGACATTGGCTGTAGCAACATTTTTCTAGATAGGTTTCCTGAGACAAGGGAAACATAAAGCAAAAATAAACTACTGGTGTCCAAATAAAAACTTAGGCACAGTCTTGATCTCTTTTTAATTTTGAAGGAACCTTTGCTGGGCAAAGTATTCTTGCCACACAGTTTCTTTCTTTCAACACTTTGAATATACCATCCTATTATCTCCTGGCCTACAAGGTCTTTTGTAAGAAATCTACTGATAATATAGGAGTTTCCTTGTGTGAGAGAATTTTTTTTCTTTTGCTGTTTTTATTTTTCCTTTTCTTTTCTCTCTTTTTTTAAAGATTTTATTTATTTGAGGGAGAAGTGAGAGAGAGAGCCCAAGTGGGAGAAGGAGAGGGAGAAGGAGATCCTCTGCTGAGCAGGGAGCCCAACATGGGGCTTGATCCCAGGACCCTGGGACCACGACCTGAGTGGAAAGCAGATGCTTAACCTACTGAGCCACCCAAGCACCCCACTCTTGTTGTTTTTAAAATACTCTTTTCGGGGCACCTGGGTAGCGCAGTCATTAAGCGTCTGCCTTCGGCTCAGGGCATGATCCCGGCATTCCGGGATCAAGTCCCACATCGGGCTCCTCCGCTGGGAGCCTGCTTCTTCCTCTTCCACTCCCTTGCTGTGTTCCCTTTCTCGCTGGCTGTCTCTCTGTCACATAAATAAATAAAATCTTTGTTTAAAAAAAATAAAAAAATAAAAAACTCTTTCAATCTTTGATATTAGACAGTTTTGTTAGTCTTGGTGAAGATAATTTTGGATTGAAATTTTGGGGTGACCTATGAATTTTATAAACATGGATGTATCTCTGCAGGTTTAGGAAGTTCTCAACCACTATTTATTTAAATAAGCTTTCTAACCTTTTTCTCCCTCTCTTTTTTCAATAATGGTACACTGTTTCCATGAAGGTGCCTCATCGGTCCCATAGTCTTCATTCTTTTTGCTTTTTGCTCCTCTGATTAGATGATTTCAATTGATCTGTCTTCTAGCTAACTAATTCTTTCTTCTGATTGGTCAAGGGTGCTGTTAAGTTCTTTATTGAATTCTTCAGTACATCAATTGTATTCTTCAGCTCCAAAAATTGTTTGGATCTTTTTTAGGTTGTCTATCTCTTTTTTGAACTTCTTTTTGTTCTTGTGTTGTTTTCCAGATGTCTTTAGATTGTTTATATGTGTTCTCTTAGCATTTTTAAGGGAAATATTTTTGAATTCTTGGTCAGGCAATTCCTGGATCTCCATTTCTTCAGGGCCAGTAACCAGAGGTTTACTGTATTTGTTTGGAGGAGTCATATTTCCCTGATTCTGCATGATCCCTGTAGCCTTGCGCAGGTGTCTGTGCATTTGAAAATGCTGTCACCTCTTCCAGACTTTAGGGACTGACATCAGCAAAGGAAGAATTTTACTTGTGGATGACAGCACACTGGAGCATGCTGTGACTTTGGGTTTAGTGTTGCAGGGTACCAAGAATGGAGTTGTGTGGCAGCACCACATCTGGTGGGGTGCAATGTCTCTTCAGCTCAGGCTGCTGGGGTCCTCCATATTGACAACTGTGTGTTTGTTGGCAAGAACTGTGAGAGATTTGAAGTGGCTGCTAGGGCACCTGGTGCCCTCAGCAGTGCCTTCAGGTCCAATGAATAGGGATCAGGGCAGGCAGTGGTGATGGCCAGAGCTGGTGTGCACAGAGCTGGCTGCAGGGGCCAGCTGCATGTGCCTATGTCATTGCAGGGTCCAGTTGCAGACACATACCTAGTGCTCAGGACTAAAATAGGCAGTAAAGGCCAGAGCCAACTACAAGCTCATTGGAAGCTGCAAGGGCCCTGGCTGTTGGTGTGGCTGCACATTCTTTCCTTGGGTGTGTGTACTACAGTGTAGGTCAGTCATAGGGGTCAGGCTGGAGGTATGCAGGTACAAAGGTGGTGGAGTTAGCTTCAGGCCAACATGGTGATGCACGGTAGTGACAGATGATAAGGCCTAATCAGGCCAACGGGCTGCTGCAGAGACTCTAACTGTCAGCATATTCTGTCATAGCTGCACAGTAGTACCCCGCCTGCACGGACACTGAAGTGGAGGTTGGTGACAGATTTCAGGCTTACTGTACAGAAGGGCAAAATGGACAGGCTAGCCCCAGACTCACACATAGCACCCTACAGTATGGAAGGGCACAGTTGGAAAGGCCAACCCTGAACACACACTCGGTCAGCTGTAGGAGTCTAGGCTGACGTCTTGTACTCACATAGCTACAGAGTTCTGGGATGGATGCTCATGTGGTTCCTGGGAGCTGGCAAGGGTGGGTGGGAATTGGAATGAGGAGGGATTCTGATGGCTACTATCATTGAATGTGAATACCTCTGGGGCATAGCTGATGAAATCTCCAGGTGTCCGTGGCAACTGTGCTGGCCGTTGGCTTCTTCAGTGGCAAAATCTGCTGGGTTTGTCTGCAGAGCTGGTGAGTGAGCCACAATCGCTCTCACTGTATGGCTGCTATTGGTATCCCTTTTCTTCCTTGTTCCTCCTAGCCACCTCTACCTGTCTCACCTTTTGCAGTGTGAGTGGAGTGAAACCAAAGCACAACCTTGGGGCAATGTCCTGAAAGGTTGGGAAAGCTGGCTGCTCACCCTTTCCCTCCCTTCCTGGCAAGGGAAACTCTTTCTGGTTGAGAAGTTCCCTCCTGGTGCTGTGCAATGTCAGCTTGAGGGAAGGAATGATGCAGGCAAAATGAAGTTGTCTTCTTTCTGTTCTATTATGGTTATTCTCGGGTTTTTTGTTCCACAGTGTATGCTAAAGTTTCTTAAGCAGACTCCAGACCTCTCCCATAGCTCTTCCAGAACTCTCCCAGAACTGTTTCTCGTCATGGATAACCGTCCAATCATTGATCTTTGTGAGGGAACAGAGAGTGGATTCCCACACATCACCATTTTGGTGACATCACATTTTTTTCCTGGCTTTTCACTTCCTTGATGGCATTCTTTAAAGCACAAAAGTTTTAAACTTACATAATGCCCAATTTATCTATTTTTCTTCTGTTGCTTGTGCTTTAGGGGTCAAATCTAGGGAAACATTGCCTAATCCAATGTTACAAAAATTTATACCTTTTCTTCAAGAGTTTTATAGTTTAAGCTTTTAAATTTAGGTACTTGATCCCTTTTGAGTTAATTTTTATATATAGTGTGAGGTAGGAATATAACTTCATTTATTTGCATTTGGATACCCAATTGGATCAGCACCACTTACTGAAAAGACTATTCTTTCCTTACTGAATTGTCTTTAACCATTGGTAAAAATCTGCTGACTATAAATGTTAGGTGTATTTCTGGAATCTCAATTTTATTTTATTGATATATACATCTAGCGTTAACTCAGTATTACACTGTTCTGATTACTGCAGTTTTATAAAATGTTTTGAAATCAAGAAGTGTGAGTCCTTCAACTGTGTGTTTATTTATCATGACTGGGCTATCCTGGGTGTCTTGCATTTCCATATGAATTTTAAGATCAGCTTGTCAATTTCAAATAAGTCAGTTAAGATTCTGATAGAGACTGCTCTGAATCTGTAGATGAGTTAGTATCATCTTAACAATATTAATTCTTGTTAATATGTGACTATGGATATGTGAATATGGACCATTTATTTAGGATTAATTTCTCTCAAAAATGTTTTTATGGTTTCAGAGTATGAGTTCAGTGCTTCTTTTTAAAAATGTGTTCTTAAGTTTGTTTTGGTACCATTTTCTGATTTTTTTTTTTAATTTCATTTTTGGCTTGCTCACTGCTACTGTATACAGATACAATTGATTTTTGTATATTGATCTTATAACGAGCATCCTTGCTGAACTTATTAGTTCTAATAGTTTCTTAGCAGTTCTATAGAATTTTCCACATACAAGATCATGTCAGTTCTGCTAATAAAGATAGTCTGACTTCTTTCTTCCCAATCAAGATGTCTTTTAATTCATTCTCATTCATTCAATTTGCTTGCCCAACTATATTGGCTGGAACCTTTGGTACAATGCTGAGTATAAGTGGCAAAAGTAGATGTCTTGTTCCTGATCTTAGGGGGAAATCATCCAGTCCTTAACCATTAAGTATGATGTTAGCTGCAGGGGATTTCACAGATACTCTGCCAGATTAGGAAGTTTTACTTCTAATATTTTTTTAAGTAGGCTCCATGCCCAGTGTGGAACCCAATGCAGGACTTGAACTCACGACCCTGAGATCAAGACCTGAGCTGAGATGAAGAGTTGGATGCTTAATTGACTGAGCCACCCAGGTGCCCCTCTATTTCTAGCATATTGTTCTCATCATGAAGGAGTGTTGAATTTTGTAAAATGATTTTTCTGTGTCTATTGAGATTCTGTGTCTATTGATGAGGTGTATGAACTAATGATGCTAAATCTACCTTGCATTCTTGAGATAAATCCCATTTGGTCATGGTGTATAATCCTTTCTGTATATTGCTGAATTCAATTGTCTAGTATTTTGTTGAGGATTGCTCCATCTATATTAATAAAAGAACTGGTTGTAGTTTTCCTTTCTGGTGATTTCTTTGGTTTTGTTACAAAGTAATATTACCTCGTAGAGTGAGTTGGGAAGAGTTCCCAACTCTCCTATTTTTTTGGAAGAGTTTGTGAAGAATTCTATTCTTCTTTAAAATTTGAAAGAATTCATCAGTGAAACCACCTCTACCTGAACTTCTCTTTGTTGGAAGTTTTTGTTTGTTTGTTTTTAACCAATTCGATCTCTTTACTTGCTGTAAGTCTATTTGGATTTTCTATTCTTAAAACGTTTTCAGTAGTTTGAGTCTTTCTAGGAATATGTCAATTTCATTTACATTATCTAATTTGTTGGCATACTGTTGTTCGTCTTATTTGCTTATAATTGTAATTTCTGTAGAGTTCGTGGCAATATCCCCGTTTTGTTCTTGATTTTAGGAATTTTAATCTTCTCTGTTAACCTGAAGGGTATCAATTTTGTTGATCTTTTCGAAGGACACTCTGGGTTTTTCTGCTTTTTGCTATTTATTTCTAGTCTCTATTTCATTTATTTACTCTAATCTTTATTACTTCCTTCTTTCTACTTCCTTTGGGTTTAGTTGGCCCTCTTAGACTGTTGATTTGAGATCTTTCCTTTTTTTTTTTTTTTTTAACGCAGGCATTTACAGATATAAATTTCCCTCTGGGTATTGCTTTAGCTGAGTCATGTAACCTTTGGTGTGTTGTCTCCCCATTTTTATTCATCTCAAAATATTTTCTTTTTTTTTTTTTAAAAGATTTTATTTATTTATTCGACAGGATAGAGACAGCCAGCGAGAGAGGGTACACAAGCAGGGGGAGTGGGAGAGGAAGAAGCAGGCTCATAGTGGAGGAGCCTGACGTGGGGCTCGATCCCACAACGCCGGGATCACGCCCTGAGCCGAAGGCAGACGCTTAACCGCTGTGCCACCCAGGTGCCCCTCAAAGTATTTTCTAATTTCCCTTGTAAGTTCTTTTTTGACCCATTGGTCATTTAGTAGTAAGTTGTTTAATTTCACAAATTTCACTAGTTTTGCTTTCTGGTTTCATTCTATTATAGTCAGAGAAAGTACTTTGCATGGTTTCAATTCTTTCACATTTATTGATCATTTTTTTTAATGGCTTAGCATATGGTCTATGCAGGAAAATGTTCCATATACACTTGGGAAGAATGTGAATTCTACTGCTGTTTGGTGGTGTTCCACAGATGTCTATTTTGTCTAGTTAGCTTATAGTGTCATTCAAGTCTTCTATTTCCTTCTTGATCTTTTGCCAAATTTTTCTATCCATTATTGAAAGTAGGGTATTGAAAGTTGTAACTATTACTGTTGAATTGTCTGTTACTCTTTATTCTTTCAGGAATGTTTCTTATATTTTGAAGCTCTATTTTTGGTGCATATTTGTTTATAATTGTTATGTCTTCCTGATGGATTGACCCTTTTGTCATTACAAGATGTCTCTATCAGTAATAATATTTTTTGTCTTACAATCTATTTTGTCTGATATATAACCTCTCCAACTTTCTTATGGGATTGTTTGCATATTTTCTTTCAATTCATTTATATCTTTGAATTTAAAGTGTCTTGTGTAGACAGCATATAGTGGATCTTTATCCTGCCTGACGATCTCTGCCTTTTTTAAAAAATATATTTTTATTTATTTATTTCAGAGAGAGAAAGTGAGAAAGAGAGAGCAGGGGGAGGAGCAGAGGGAGAGAGAGAATCCCAGGCAGACTCCACAGAGTGTAGAGTCTGATGCCGGGCTCAATCTCACCCCCGAGATGATAACCTGAGCCATAATCAAGATTTGGACTAAGACACCCAGGTGCCCCTAATCGCTGCCTTTTTTACTGGATTGTTTTATCCACTGACATTAAATGTTTTTATTGATATTATTAGCTGTGTGTTTGCCATTTTACTTTATATTTTTTACATTTTGT
Source organism: Ursus maritimus (assembly GCF_017311325.1). Classification (NCBI taxonomy): domain Eukaryota; kingdom Metazoa; phylum Chordata; class Mammalia; order Carnivora; family Ursidae; genus Ursus; species Ursus maritimus. The sequence goes on from NW_024425230.1 coordinate 242,034, forward strand.
TCCCTATTCTTCACTTACTGCTTTCTCTTACATTAAGTGAATCTTTCTAGTGTAACATTTTAGTTCCTTGTTGATTTTTTCCACATACTTTTTTGTTATTTTTTAGTGGTTCCTCTAGGGCTTATCAGAATACATTTCAAACTGATACTAAATTAATCCCAGTGAGATACAATATTACTCCTCTATAGCTCAATTTCTACTTCCTCCCTTTTCACTATTTTTTTGTGCTATTTGGATCTTTTACAAACCCAATAATACATGATTATTACTTTATAAAATTTTATGTCTATTTTTAAAAAGCTAAAAAGAAAAAGGTGAACACATATGTATTTATATAGTTTGTTATATTTAGCAGGTATCCTTTCTAACATTCGTATTACTTTTGAAATATTTATTAAATAAACAGGTATTTATTATATCTGGTTGCTTATGTGCATTTTATTGAAAATGAGGGTTAATATTAGTGAAATAAATGTGAACAAATGGTCAGTTTTGCCCTCCGTCATTTTATCTTCTGGAATTTTCATATTATTCTGACCAATTTAAGAAATTCTTTATGTCACAGATTTAATTACTGTCATTTGATTTAAGTTTTTCCCATTTTATTTTTTAACTATAGTAAGTTAAACTCTTCATTGTTATTACTTCAAACTTCAGAAATTTCTTATCCTTTTAAGATCTAAATGACATTCCTTTTTTTAAGTTGTAAAAATAAAAATATTTTTCTTATACATAGGCCATAAACCATAGAAACATAGCTAAACTTTTTTTCCCTCCTCTTTTACAGATTAAACTTCTATAGTACATATGTATTCTGGGTTATATTAGAGATGCAGGCTTAATCAGTGAAAATCAGAGACAGAAAATGTCTAGAGCTATATGCAACAGATAATTGGGCACATTAACTCATTGGGCTTACCACAGCTTTACACAGAATACTGAACTCTGCATTACTGAGCAAGACAACATACTTCAATATATCACTTCAGTCATACACTGGAATAATATCAACAAACCATTCAATGTTGTATTTGCCTCTATTTCCACATTTGATGGCCATTCTGTATATAATACTTAATTCACTTAGATCATATTTTGACAGTGCTATGATTTAAATTGATATTCCTACAAATTGCTTACCAGTTTTCCCAACACTATTTACTTAAAGAAAAAAAAAAATCTCTTTTAGACCAGAGACATGACAATTAAATGCAGCTCCCAATACTAGACTGGATCTTGTACTAAAAGGAAAAATGATGGTACAAAGGAAAAATAATGGTATAAAAATAATGGCATAAGTGGCAAAAATAAAGGTATAAAGGATAATGGTATAAAATAAGGGTATAATGGATCAATAAACAAAATTGGAATACAGAAGGCAGATTAGATACATGTACTACAATGTTAAATTTATTGAAATTGATCATTGTACTGTGGTTATTAAAAGAGTATCTGCAGTGTTAGGAAACACAAATCAATATATTTAAGGATGAAGAGTCATGATAGATGTAGTCTCAAAGGATAAAAACAAAGGAACAAAAAATCCAAAGCAAGCACCACATTTATGGTTCTCAACTGCGTGATTTGCCCCCTCCGAGGACATGTGCAATGTCTGGACACATTTTTGGGGGGGTACTCCTTGCATCTGGTTGATGGAGTCCAGGGATGCTAAACACCCCACAATGCACAAATCAGCACTCACAACAAAGAATGATCTGGCCTCAAATGTCAACAGTGTTGAGGTTGAGAAACCTTGATGCAGAGAAAGCAAATAATGGAGGAAGTGGGAGAAAATATCAATAGTAGGTGTGCACAGGTGAGGGGTATATGGGTGGTGTTGTGATTATTCTCTTTTAAGTTTTCATTTAAACTCCAGTTAGTTAATATATAATATTAGTTTCAGGTGTACAATATAGTGTTTCAACACTTACATACTACAGCCGGTGCTCATCACAACATTTGTACTCCTTAAGCCCTATCACCCATTTAACCCATCCCGGGTTTTTTTTTGGTTTTTTGGGTTTTTTTTAATGATTTTTTATTATATTGAGTTAGTCACCATACAGTACATCCCCGGATTCCGATGTAAAGTTCGATGCTTCATTAGTTGCGTATAACACCCAGTGCACCATGCAATACGTGCCCTCCTTACTACCCATCACCGGTCTATCCCATTCCCCACCCCCCTCCCCTCTGAGGCCCTCAGTTTGTTCTCATAGTCCATAGTCTCTCATGCTTCATTCAACCCATCCCGTTTTTATTATTCTTAATCTTGTAACTTTTCTGTAATTTGGAAATTACTTCCAAATAAATAGTGTTTTTAAACTTCTTTTAAAAGTACTATGCTGTGGGGCGCCTGGGTGGCTCAGTCGCTAAGCGTCTGCTTTTGGCTCAGGGCGTGATCCCGGCGTTCCGGGATCGAGTCCCACATCGGGCTCCTCCGCTGGGAGCCTGCTTCTTCCGCTCCCACTCGTCTGCTGTGTTCCCTCTCTCGCTGGCTGTCTCTCTGTCACATAAATAAATAAAATCTTAAAAAAAAAAAAAAGGTACTATGCCGTGATGATTACTTTATCATACACTGAATCATTACAGAGAAAAGTGGATCCATTTTGGGGCTTAAAAAGGTACTATGCCGTGATGATTACTTTATCATACACTGAATCATTACAGAGAAAAGTGGATCCATTTTGGGGCTTCCAAGTCTATTTCTAGTCTATTCTATTTTTCTTCTCTATCTCTAGTCTGTCTCCTGAAGACTTGCAGTAGTGAATATTTCTGATGAGGTGACTTAACTGTCAAAGCCATGAGAATAGCTCTTTGGAATTTAACTAGGCAAGATATTTTAATATATGCCTATTAAATGTACAACGTGCAAAGACCCCAGGGTAAGATTATTTATTTGCCCGATGTTTTTTCAGGACAACAAATCAAAGAGTGAGGCTGGGATCTGGGAAGCTAGACAGTGATTCCCTGAAGTGAATACAACTCATGCAATCCAAGTTCTTCAGGGCCATCCAAACACAAAGCGACATCAATCTACATGTGATATTAGTCTTTTGTTTGGATAAGAACAACATTCTACAAACACGTTTCCAAAGGTTAACCTGTAGAAAACATATTTGTGCTTTTTAGGCTACAGAATCTTAAAGCCTAATTGACTTTAAAGTACAATTTAAATATATATATCATAGACACACTTCTCTGAAAGGATCTGGGAATCTGTCTAGAATACAGCAGAATACCACCATATAAATGAGTTAGAAACTTGAATTTGATCAGAGAAAAGATGGTGGAGGAGTAGGGGACCCCTTGTATAGCTGGTCGCCTGAGTCAAGCTGGATATCTACCAGACCATCCTGAACACCCACGGACTCAGCCCGAGATGCAGGAAGATACATCTGAATCTCTACAAATGAACATCTCCAGCACTGAGTATTGAGGTACGAAGCGGGGAGCCGGGAATCCACACACAGATATCGGAAGATAAACGGAAGGGGAGGGAGCCACCGAGCTTGGGCACCGGGAAGCAGTAGTCACCTGCACTGGGGAGGTGGCCGGACTTGCGGACCTACACCCACGAGAAAACAGACTAAGAATCTGAGCCTGGGAACACACAGGTGACCAGACTGAAAACAAGAGCTCTGGAGCACACACTCGAACAAGACTGAAACCGAGAGCTTGCAAGTATGTGCACGACCTGAATGAAAACTGGAGCTCCAGAGCGCTCACTGGAACCGGACTGATACCGGGAGCTCCAGAGCACGTGCGTGACCGGACAGACAACAGGCACTCTGGAGCGCGCACGAACCACACTCAAACAGGGAGCTCAGGAGCGCTCGCGGGAACTGGGGAGGCTGGTGGTATTAGAAACACAAAGGACAGAGACGCGCCGGCCCTGGAAGTGAGGGCTGGGAGAGCGGCTGTGGGGGGCACAACCCGGGACGCTGCAGGGTTCTTGGAAGCACCAACAGAAACAGTTAAAGTGGCCAAGAGAGCTCATTGGAGAGCGGACTGCAATCTCTCTGTTCTGAGACAGAGGCTAGGATACAGCAACTGCTGCTCTGACTCTCAGAAGAAGCACAGAAAACCACCAGGGAAAGCCGCCAGAGAACAAAAGCCTGGAAATACCAGCTCACATTGTGCCCATCCCCATCCCCCCTCGCAGGGGACACGGAGACTCTACCCAAACAGGGTTGCCTGAGTATCAGGGCAGCAGGCCCCTCCCCCAGAAGGCAGGCTGAAAAATCAAGAATCCCACATCCCTAAGGTCCCGATAAAACAAGTGCACACTGCCTGGCTTCTGGTCAGTAATTTGGGATCTGTGCATCCCCGCAACCTCTCCTCATCAGAATGATAAGGAGAAGAAACCCTCAGCAAAGAAAGGAGACAGAGACTGTGGCCTCTGCTACAGAAATGATGGATATGGATATAACGAAATTGTCAGAAATGGAGTTCAGAGTAACAATGGTCAAGATGATGTGTAGGCTTAAAAAAATATTAAAGAAAATATTAACGAGAATATAGAATCTCTAAGGGCAGAAATGAGAGCGAATCAGGCAGAAATTAAAAATACTATGAATGAATTGCAGTCAAAACTAGATGCTCTGATGGCCAGGGTAAATGAGGTAGAAGAACGAATTAGTGAATTGGAGGATGGGATGGTAGAAGAGAAAGTTAAAACAGAAACTTGGCTCAAAAAAATCCATTCTCAAGAATGTAGATTACGGGAGATTACTGACTCAATGAAACGTAGCAGTGTCAGAATCATCGGCATCCCCGAGGGGGTGGAGAAAGAGAGAGGTCTAGAAGAGAGATTTGAACAAATTGTAGCTGAAAACTTCCCTAATCTGGCAAAGGAAACAAGCATTCAAGTCCAAGAGTCAGAGAAGACCCCTCCCAAATTCAACCACGACAAACCTACGCCACGTCACGTCACAGTGCAGTTCACAAATATTAGATCCAAGGATACAGTAGTGAAAGCAGCCAGGGCGAAGAGATTCCTTACGTACAGAGGTTAAAATATCAGAATACGTCAGACCTGTCTACACAGACCTGGCAAGACTGGAAGGGTTGGCAGGGTATTTTCAAAGATCTATCCAAGAAGAACATGCAGCCAAGGATCCTTTATCCACCAAGGCTGTCATTCAGAATTGATGGAGAGATAAGGACCTTCCAGGATCGGCAGAAACTGACTGAATTCGTAACCACCAAAACATCCCTACAGGAGATATTAAGGGGGATTCTATGAAAGTAAAAAGGCCCCAAGAGTGATACAGAACAGAAATTTACAATCTATAGAAACAAAGACTTCACAGGCAACGTGACATTATTAAAATCATATCTCTCAATAATCAGTCTCAATGTAAATTGCCTAAATGCTCCCATAAAATGCCAAAGGGTTGCAGACTGGATAATAAGGCATGACCCATCCATTTGCCATCTACAAGAGACTCATTTTGAACCTAAAGATACATCCAGACTGAAAGTGAAGGGATGGAGAACCATTTTTTATACCAATGGACCTCAAAAGAAAGCTGGGGTAGCAATTCTCATATCAGACAGATTAGATTTTAAACTAAAGACTGTAGTTAGAGATACGGAAGGACACTATATTATTCTTAAAGGATGTATCCAATAAGTGGATATGACAATTACACATATCTAAGCCCCCAACAGTGGGGCAGCTAGATACACAAGCCAACTCTTAACCAGAATAAAGAGACATATAGATAATAATACGCTAATAGTAGGGGACATCCAACACTCTACTCTCAGCAATAGACAGATCACCTAAGCAGAAAATCAACAAAGAAACAAGAACTTTGAATGACATACTAGACCAGATGGACCTCATAGATATATATAGAACACTACACCCCAGAACAACAGAATATTTATTCTTTTCGAATGCACATAGAACTTTCTCAAGAATAGAACATATACTGGGTCATAAAAAAGGTCTCAACTGATACCAAAAGACTGAAATTATTCCCTGCATATTCTCAGACCACAATGCTTTGAAACTGACACTCAATCACACGGAAAAATTTGGAAGAAACTCAAAACTTGGAGACTAAGAACCATCCTGCTCAAGAATGACTCGATAAACCAGGAAATTAAAAATCAATTTAAAAAATTTATGGAGACCAACGAGAATGGAAACACAACAGTCCAAAACCTATGGGACACTGCAAAGGCGGTCCTAAGGGGAAAATACATAGGCATCCAAGCCTCACTCAAAAGAACAGAAAAATCTAAAATGCAGTTTTTATATTCTCACCTCAAGAAGATGGAGCTGGAACAGAAGAACAGGCCTAATCCACGCAAGAGAGAGCAGCTGATCAAGATTAGAGCAGAGATCAATGAATTAGAACCCAGGAACACAGTAGAGCAGATCAACAGAACTAGGAGCTGGTTCATTAAAAGAATAAATAAGATCAATAAGCCACTGGCCAGACTTATTCAAAAGAATAGAGAAAGGACCCAAATTAATAAAATTATGAATGAAAGGGGAAAGATCACAAGCAACGCCAATAAAATGGGAAGGATCATTAGAAACTTTTATCAACAGCTTTATGCCAATAAATTAAACAACCTGGAAGAAATGGATGCCTTCCTGAAAACCTATAAAATTAAGTCTGAAACAGGAAGAAATTGATTTTTTAAACAGACCGATTAATTATGAAGAGATTGAAGCAGTGATAAAAAACCTCCCAAAAAACAAGACTCCAGGGCCTCATGATTTCCCCGGGGTATTCTACCAAACATTCAAAGAAGAAATAATACCGATTCTCCTGAACCTGTTTCAAAAAATAGAAAGAGAAGGAAAACTACCAAACTCATTCTATGAGGCCAGTATTACCTTCATCCCCAAACCAGGCAAAGACCCCATCAAAAAGGAGAATTACAGACTGATATCCCTCATGAATATGGATGCCAAAATTCTCAACAAGATCCTGGCTAATAGGATCCAACAGTACATTAAAAGGATTATCCATCATGACCAAGTGGGATTCATCCCTGGGATGCAAGCGTGGTTCAACATTCGCAAATCTGTCAGTGTGATAGATCATATCAACAAGAATAGAGTCAAGAACCATATGATCCTCTCAATTGATGCAGAAAGAGCATTTGACAAAATACAGCATCCTTTCCGGATTAAAACCCTTCAGAGTGTAGGGATTGAGGGAACATTCCTCAATTTCATAAAAACCATATATGAAAAGCCTGCAGCGAATATCATTCTCAACAGGGAAAAGCTGTAAGCCTTTCCCTTAAGATCAGGAACACGACAAGGATGCCCACTCTCACCATTATTATTCAACATAGTACTAGAAGTCCTTGCAACAGCAATCAGACAACAAAAAAGGATAAAAGGTATCCAAAATGGCAAAGAAGTCAAACTGTCTCTCTTCGCAGATGACATGATACTCTATATGGAAAACCCAAAAGAATCCACCCCCAAACTACTAGAAGTTATAGAGCAATTCAGTAATGTGGTGGGATACAAAATCAATGCTCAGAAATCAGTTGCATTTCTATACACGAACAATGAAGACTGAAGAAAGAGAAATTAGGGAATCGATTCCATTTACAATACCACCAAAAATCATATGATACTCGGAATTAACTTAACCAGCAAGGTAGAGGATCTATATTCTAGAAACTACAAATCACTCTTGAAAGACATTGAAGAAGACACAAAAAGATGGAAAAACATTCCGTGTTCATGCAACGGAAGAATAAACATAGTTAAAATGTCTATGCTACCCACAGCAATCTATATTTTCAATGCCATCCCGATCAAAATACCAATGACATTTTTCGAAGAGCTGCAACAAACAGCCCTTAAATTTGTGTGGAACCAGAAAAGGCCCCGAATCGCCAAGGAATTGTTGAAAAGGAAAAACAAAGCTGGGGGCATCACATTGCCGGATTTCAAGCTGTACTCCAAAGCTGTGATCACAAAGACAGCATGGTACTGGCACAAAAACAGACACACGGACCAATGGAACAGAATAGACAACCCAGAAGTGGACCCTCAGCTCTACGGGCAACTAATCTTTGACAAAGCAGGCAAAAACATCCGGTGGAAAAAAGACAGTCTCTTCAATAAGTGGTGCTGGGAAAACTGGACAGCTACATGCAAAAGAATGAAACTTGACCACTCTCTCACACCATACACAAAGATAAACTCCAAAGGGATGAAAGACCTCAATGTGAGACAGGAATCCATCTAAATCATAGAGGAGAACATAGGCAGCAACCTCTTCGAGATTGGCCACAGCAACTTTTTTCATGACACATCTCCAAAGGCAAGAGAAGCAAAAGAAAAATGAATTTGTGGGACTTCATCAAGATAAAAAGCTTCTGCACAGCCAAGGAAACAGTCCAAAAAACTAAGAGGCAGCCCACGGAATGGGAGAAGATATTTGCAAATGACACTACAGATAAAAGATTAGTATCCAAGAACTACAAAGAACTTCTCAAACTCAATACACGGGAAACAAATAATCAAATCAAAAAATGGGCAGACGATATGAACAATTTTCCAATGAAGACATACAAATGGCTAACAGACCCATGAAAAAATGTTCAAAATTATTAGGCATCAGGGAAATTCAAATCAAAACCACACTAAGATACCACCTTATGCCAGTTAGAATGGCAAAAATGGACAAGGCAGGAAACAACAATTGTTGGAGAGGACGTGGAGAAAGGGGATCCTTCTTACATTGTTGGTGGGAATGCAAGTTGGTAGAGCCACTTTGGAAAACAGTGTGGAGGTCCCTTACAAAGTTAAAAATTGAGCTACCCTATGATCCAGCCATTGCACTACTGGTATTTACCCCAAACATACAGATGTAGTGAAGAGAAGGGCCAGATGCACCCCAATGTTCATAGCAGCATTGTCCACCATAGCTAAATCGTGGAAGGAGCCGAGATGCCCTTCAACAGATGACTGGATTAAGAAGATGTGGTCCATATATACAATGGAATATTAGCCATCAAAAAGAACAATTTCTAAACATTTGCAACAACATGGATGGGACTGGAGGAGATCATGCTAAGTGAAATAAGTCAAGCAGAGAAAGACAATTATCATATGGTTTCACTCATTTATGGAACATAAGAAGTAGGAAGATCGGTAGGAGAAGAAAGGGAAGAATGAAGGGGGGTAAACAGAATGCGAATGAACCATGAGAGACTATGGACTCTGGGAAACAAACTGAGGGCTTCAGAGAGGAGGGCGTGGGGGATTGAGATAGGACGGTGATGGGTATTAAGGGGGGCACATATTGCATGGTACACTGGGTGTTATACAGAAGTAACGAATCATGGAACTTTACATCAAAAACTAGGGATGTACTGTATGGTGACTAACATATTAAAAAATTATTATAAAAAATAAATAAAATCAAAACAAAAACTGCATGCTACTCTTAAAAAAGAAGAAAGAAACTTGGATTTTATTTCTCTTCTATTTTATCTGTTTCTTACTATTTCTTCAAAGGTAAAACAAAATTAAATTGGTTCATGGGAGGATATGTGTTGAGCTATTCAATAAATGTCTCATAAAATCATTTTTGTAGGTAAGCCAAATGCAATACAAAGACTCCACTTGTAATGCATGGTGGCTGACAGCCTTCAAGTCCCCAATCCTACGTTACTCCCTTTGCTCCACATCTGGGCAACCTGATCAGAAAGCCTGCTAATAATTAATACCCTCAGACCCTTGTGTCCTCAGGCAGATTGGCAGAAATTCTGAGTGTGGGAACCTCTACCCCATTCACTTTCTAACTACAATAAAAACCCAAAGCCCCACCTCCCTCTTTTCCCTCCGGACCACACAGAAGCCCTTCTCCTGGGCATGGGGATCCATCTGCCGTTAACTATTAAGATTTATAAATCCTATTTTATACTAATTGCTGCCCATGTGCCATTTCTCCCACCTCCATAATTTCCCAAGGTGGAGTGGGAAAATTGTTCAGTGTCTGGCAGGGGATGCTAGGCACAGTTTTGCTTAATGATTTTTCAGAATCACTTGCTAAGGCACCAGAAGACTCTAGTCTCTAGGAAGTCTTCCAGAGCAAAGACAAGGAGAACGACAGAATCACATTCAGTGATGTCCATGCATAAGTTAGGGTCTGAAATACACTAAACCAAATTTCTAAGAGAAGAGTTAACAATTCAAAAAACTAAATTTGAAGGGATAAAATTAAACCATATAGAGTAGAATACTGAAGACCTACCTTCAGTTATAATTTTGCTTTTACTATTTGAACGAAACATTTAAAATGGAAAGTTTAAAAAAAATCTAAACTACAGATTAAAAACCAAAACAGAATCCCAGTTCTCACCCAAACGGCACTCCAAGGGCACCCAGTGGAGTCACCAGGACTGTGGGGACTGCAGTGTAAGCCAGGAAGTTTCCAATCTGGCCAACAGCCACTGTCAAGAGAATCACAAGGATACCACTTGCAATTACAACTCTCTTTTAGCAATGATCACAGAGTTTAATTTGGCAAGGCTCTTCTCTGAAAGGGCTACTTCTTTTCATTACCTGTGAGGAAGCAAATGTGGGGCATCGTTTGCATAATTAAGGGTCCCGAAGGAAGAGGAGAGCAAGCCTCACAGCATCACTGACCCAATCAGTGCGGAGTAGTTTCAGCCCTCTGAGGAAATTCCCAAACTAAATTGGCAGTGATTGACAGTGGGTGCAACAAAGTATATTTCTACTCTCTCCTTAACACATCCTTGTTTTAAAACTAATCGTGTAGAATTTCCTGTCCTTTCAATGGCCTGGGATCTGCTCCAGTATAGACTACTGGGTCACAGTGACACACTGCTGGCACACCAACTAGAAAAACTACTGCACAGGATTGCACCCAGAGCTCTACCAAGACAGAGCTTAAAGATGAGCTCCTCAGTGAAAGGAAACATCTGCTAGACAACGTCTTGCCTAAAAGACAATGTGTGACAAATAAACCCCATGATATTTCTGAATTTTCTAATACAATTTTTCTTTATATATTTAGGGTTCTGAACTTCAATTTTATTATTTATTTTTACATGACAGCACATAACCTCTCCACATGACCTCTTTTATATAATAGCACATGATCCTGTACTTAAGAATAAGTGAAGAAACTCTCCTTTGTAAAACCAATTATGCCCAACAAAACATGAAATTTCACCAATTGTCAACAGCATGACTACAGATGTGTGAGCAAGAGCTATTTCAATTTCCTTGGGCCCAGGACAGTCTGACCTGGACTAAATTCACAGCTAACTGCAGGCAGTAGGAACCTCTATCTCCTCCCTCCAATGCCTCCCACCCTGCTCCTCCGTCCAAAGAATGGAGCTGCATTCATTCCACCTCCTCCAGTCCTGCCAGAAGAATGACCGATCTTAAGAAAGAAAGCACACCAAGCTCTTCACCATACTGGGTACTTACTTGCAATTGTGCCTGCCCACCACACAATGTCTGTTAAATAGGAGGTACCTATGAAAGAGTGAGATAAAAATATGAGAAAAGTACAAAGCAAGAGGTTTACAAACTATATACTTTAAAAGTAGTATTTACATGAAAATAAGATGGAGAAGAATAATGAATGTCATACTGCTTATTCACCCTTTAAAGAATCGTTAAGTTAGTTTATAAATAGCAGCATGAGAAACCACTAAAAGTGGCAAATACAGATATTTTTTGCAAGCTGACCCAAACAACAAATGAAACCTTTGTAAAGAAACTATTTTTTGGCTCATCATGCCACCCAGAAACACAAATATTCTTTGGCGTAAAGTTTTATGTTTAAGTCCAGTTCTCTCATGCATTTACTGCAACACATTTATATGATAATTTGTGAGCACGGGGTTCAATGACTTGGTGCTTAAACAAGTTACTCAATTTTCATAAATTAGAGCCTTTATGATATTGCTCTTTGTTCAACCATTTGGGCAGCAGACATTTTCACTGACTCAGGGATTTGACATTTTACACAATCCTGTATTCTCTTAGGTTACCCTCATATATCCCCATGCATAGTCAGACAGAAACATGAGCAGGTACCCAGGCCTCCCCATCACATGGGTCCCTCTTCCTGCCTGTATGACAGGAACCTGCAGCAAGATGGTCCCCCCAACCTTTGAGACACGTGGTTGTACTACTTCAGATATATCAAAATGCTCGTCTGACAGGTTTCTTTACTTCAGATTAAAGTACCTAATTCTAGATTTTCACCAATCTAACAGGTGTGAGGTGATATCTTATTGTGGTTTTGATTTGTATTTCCTTGATGATGAGAAATGTTCAGCATCTTTCCATGTGTCTGTTGGCCACCCAGTATGTCTTCTTTAGGAAAATGTCTATTTAGGTCCTCTACCCATTTTTTAAATTTTTTTATTATGATATGTTAGTCACCATACAGTACATCATTAGTTTTTGATGTAGTGTTCCATGATTCATTGTTTGCGTATAACACCCAGTGCTCCATGCAATATGTGCCCTCCTTAATACCCTTCACTGGACTAGCCCATCCCCTTATCCCCCTTCCCTCTAAAATCTTCAGTTTGTTTCCCAGAGTCCAGAGTCTCTCATGGTTCATTTCCCCCTCTGCTTACCCCCCCCTTCATTTTTCCCTTCCTTCTCCTAACGATCTCCCTGCTATTCCTTATGTTCCACAAATGAGTGAAACCATATGATAATTGTCTTTCTCTGCTTGACTTATTTCACTTAGCATAATCTCCTCCTGTCCCATCCATGTTGATGCAAATGTTGGGTGATCATTCTTTCTGATGGCTGAGTAAAATTCCATTGTATATATGGACCACATCTTCTTTATCCATTCATCTGTTGAAGGGCATCTAGGCTCCTTCCACAGTTTGGCTATTGTGGACAATGCTGCTATGAACATTGCGTGCATATGGCCCTTCTTTTCACTATGTCTGTATCTTTGGGGTTCTACCCATTTTTCAACCATATTGTTTGGGTTTTTTAGGTGTTGAGTTGTATAAGTTCTTTATATACTTTGGATATTAACCCTTATCAGACATACCATTTGCAAATATGTTCTCCCATTCAGTAGTCGATGATATTATAATAGTAATGTAATTGGGACAGATGGTAGCTATACTTATGATTGACATAGCATAATGTATAAAATTGTCAAATCACTAAGTTGTACACCTGAAACTAATGTAACATTCTGTGTCAGCTACACTCAAATAAAAGAAGTAACTCCGTAGTTACTTTTGTAGAGAAATTATTTTTTAAAAGATCAAGTACCTAAATCTAATTGGACTTTTTAATTCTTAGTAATTTAGTATAATGAACACAGGAATTCAGCCTGCTTCATGGAGGAACAGAACCACAGATATTACAATAAGTACCTGAAAAAAATAAAATTGGGCTAATAAGCAATGACAGAGTAGGAAGAATGCTGAGTTAGAATATCACCATTTGGCAACATCACAATAAAAACCAATTTAGGCAAGAATCATCAATGGATACTAAAACAAGTGGATAAAAGATTGTTGAGGAATATAAGATTGCCCCACAGTCTCCATTAATCACCTCTACCAGTTTCTCATTAATTATGAAGAGCAAAACTTATCTTTACAGTACTCAGTAGAACCTGATAGACATCACCTTACCCAAGTGGTTAAAGTTAACATCATCAGCAATGGGACAAACAAACACCACATGCCTACTGAGAGGATGCACTGGAAAGAATACAACATCATATCTGTGATATTCTTGTCAAAATGCATCACTTGAATCTAATCATAAGGAAACTGTGAAATAGGCTAAGAATTTGCTGGCTTAACTCTTAACCAGAATAAAGAAACATATAGATAATAATACATTAATAGTAGGGGAACTCAACACTCTACTCTCAGCAATAGACAGATCACCTAAGCAGAAAATCAACAAAGAAACAAGAACTTTGAATGACATACTGGACCAGATGGACCTCATAGATATATACAGAACACTATACCCCAGAACAACTGAATACTTATTCTTTTCTAATGCACATGGAACTTTCCCCAGAACAGACCATATACTGGGTCACAAAACAGGTGTCAACTGATACCAAAAGACTGAGATTATTCCCTGCATATTCTTAGACCACAATGCTTTGCAACTGGAACTCAATCACAAGGAAAAATTTGGAAGAAACTCAAGACACATGGAAACTAAGAACCATCCTGCTCAAAAATGATTGGGTAAACCAGGGAATTCAAAAGGAGATTAAGCAATTTTTAGAGACCAATGAGAATGAAAACACATCCATCAGTCCAAAACCTATGGGACACTGCAATGGCAGTCCTAAGGGGAAAATACATAAGCCTCACTCAAAAGAATAAAACAATCTAAAATGCAGTTTTTATATTCCCACCTCAAGAAGCTGGAGCTGGAAAAGAAGAACAGACCTAACCTATGCACAAGAAGGCAGTTGATCAAGATTAGAGCAGAGATCAATGAATTAGAAACCAGGAGCACAGTAGAGCAGGTCAACAAAACTAGAAGCTGGTTCATTGAAAGAATAAATAAGACTGATAAGCCACTGGCCAGACTCACTCAAAAGAATAGAGAAAGGACCCAATTAATAAAATTATGAATGAAAGGGGAGAGATCACGACCAACACCAAGGAAACAGAAATGATCATTAGAAACTTTTATCAACAGCTTTATGCCAATAAATTAAACAACCTGGAAAAAATGGACGCCTTCCTGGAAACCTATAAAATTAAGACTGAAACAGGAAGAAATTGATTTTTTAAACAGACCAATTAACTATGAAAAGATTGAAGGAGTGATAAAAAAACCTTGCAAAAAACAAGACTCCAGGGCCTCATGGATTCCACGGGGAATTCTACCAAACATTCAAGGAAGAAATAATACCTATTCTCCTGAACCTGTTTCAAAAAATAGAAACAGAAGGAAAACTACCAAACTAATTCTATGAGGCCAGTATTACCTTCATCCCCAAACCAGGCAAAGACCCCATCAAAAAGGAGAATTACGGGGCACCTGGGTGGCACAGCGGTTAAGCGTCTGCCTTCGGCTCAGGGCATGATCCCGGTGTTATGGGATCGAGCCCCACATCAGGCTCCTCCTCTATGAGCCTGCTTCTTCCTCTCCCACTCCCTCTGCTTGTGTTCCCTCTCTCGCTGGCTGTCTCTATCTCTGTCGAATAAATAAATAAAATCTTTAAAAAAAAAAAAGGAGAATTACAGACCGATATCCCTGATGAACATGGATGCCAAAATTCTCAACAAGATCCTAGCTAATAGGATCCAACAGTACATTAAAAGGATTATCCATCAAGACCAAGTGGGATTCATCCCTGGGATGCAAAGGTGGTTCAACATTCACAAATTCGTCAGTGTGATAGATCACATAAACAAGAAAAGAGTCAAGAATCATATGATCCTCTCAATTCATGCAGAAAAGCAATTGACAAAATACAGCATCCTTTCCTGATTAAAACCCTTCAGAGTGTAGGGATAGAGGGTACATCTAGGAAAAGCCTACAGTGAATATCTTCTCAATGGGGAAAAGCTGAAAGCCTTTCCCTTAAGATCAGGAACACGACAAGGATGCCCACTCTCGCCATTAGTGTTCAACATAGTACTAGAAGTCCTTGCAACAGCATTCAGACAACAAATAGGGATAAAAGGTATTCAAATCAGCAAAGAAGTCAAACCGTCTCTCTTCACAGATGACACTATACTCTTTATGGAAAACCCAAGAGACTCCACCCCCAAATTACTAGAACATACAGAGCAATTCAGTAATGCGGCAGGATACAAAATCAATGCTCAGAAATCAGTTGCATTTCTATACATGAACAATGAAGAGTGAAGAAAGAGAAATTAGAGAATCGATTCCATTTACAATAGCACCAAAAATCATACGATATCTCGGAATCAACTTGACCAGGGAGATAAAGGATCTATATTCTAGAAACTACAGATCACTCTTGAAAGACATTGAAGAAGACACAAAAAGATGGAAAAACATTCCATGTTCATGCAACGGACGAATATACATAGTTAAAATGTCTATGCTACCCACAGCAATCTACACTTTCAATGCCATCCCGATCAAAATACCAATGACATTTTTCGAAGAGCTGAACAAACAGCCCTTAAATTTGTGTGGAACCAGAAAAGGCCCCGAATCGCCAAGGAATTGTTGAAAAGGAAAAACAAAGCTGGGGGCATCACGTTGCCAGCTTTCAAACTATACTCCAAAGCTGTGATCACAAAGACAGCATGGTACTGGCACAAAAACAGACACACAGACCAATGGAACAGAATAGAGAACCCAGAAGTGGACCCTCGCCTATGGGCAACTAATCTTTGACAAAGCAGGCAAAAACATCCAGTGGAAAAAAGACAGTCTCTTTAATAAGTGGTGCTGGGAAAATTGGACAGCTACATGCAAAAGAATGAAACTTGACCACTCTCTCACACCATACACAAAGATAAACTCCAAATGGATGAAAGACCTCAATGTGAGACAGGAATCCATCAAAATCATAGAGGAGAACATAGGCTGCAACCTCTTTGACATTGGCCACAGCAACTTTTTTCATGACACATCTCCAAAGGCAAGAGAAGCAAAAGAAAAAATGAATTTGTGGGACTTCATCAAGATAAAAAGCTTCTGCACAGCCAAGGAAACAGTCCAAAAAACTAAGAGGCAGCCCACGGAATGGGAGAAGATAATTGCCAATGACACTACAGATAAAAGATTAGTATCCAAGATCTACAAAGAACTTCTCAAACTCAATACACGGGAAACAAATAATCAAATCAAAAAATGGGCAGCCAATATGAACAGACACTTTTCCAATGAAGACATACAAATGGCTAACAGACCCATGAAAAAATGTTCAAAATCATTAGCCATCAGGGAAATTCAAATCAAAACCACACTGAGATACCACCTTATGCCAGTTAGAATGGCAAAAGTGGACAAGGCAGGAAACAACAAATGTTGGAAAGGATGTAGAGAAAGGAGATCCTTCTTACACTGCTGGTGGGAATGCAAGTTGGTAGAGCCACTTTGGAAAACAGTGTGGAGGTCCCTTAAAAAGTTAAAAAGTGAGCTACCCTATGACCGAGCCATTGCACTACTGGGTATTTACCCCAAAGACACAGACGTAGTGAAGAGAAGGGCCATATGCACCCCAATGTTCATAGCAGCATTGTCCACAATAGTGAAATTGTGGAAGGAGCCGAGATGCCCTTCAACAGATGACTGGATTAAGAAGATGTGGTCCATATATACAATGGAATATTACTCAGCCATCAGAAGGAACGATTACCCAACATTTGCAGCAACATGGACGGGACTGGAGGAGATAATGCTAAGTGAAATAAGTCAAGCAGAGAAAGACAATTATCATATGGTTTCACTCATTTATGGAACATAAGAAAATGCAGAACGATCGGTAGGAGAAGGAAGGGAAGCATGAAGGGTGGTGGGTAAACAGAAGGGAAATGAACCATGAGAGACTATGGACTCTGGGAAACAAACTGACGGCTTCAGAGGGGAGGGGAGTAGGGGATTGGGATATGCTGGTGATGGGTATTAAGGAGGGCACATATTGCATGGAGCACTGGGTGTTAGACCCAAATAATGAATCATGGAACACTACATCAAAAAATAAAGATGTACTGTATGCTGACTAACATATTATTATTTAATTATTATTTAATTATTTAATTATTATTACAAAAAAGGATTTGCTGGCTTCCATTCTTCAAAAAAGGAAGGTCCTAAAGACAAAGAAAGGCTAAAGGACTGTTGCAGATGAAAGAAAACTAAGAAGATATGGTGACTCAACACACAAGATGCTAAATGGAAAAAAAAAAAAGGTGGCTATAAAGGACAATATTGGGGCAACTGGCAAAATCTGATTATGGACTGTTGTAAATAAAAGATGTCCCAAAAGACTTCTTTCTGCATGAGAATATGACTCAAGTTTCACTTTCTGGCTCTGGGAAGCTGATAGGTATGTGGCCAGAGGACAGCACCTAGAAATGACTTCTAATGGACAAATGGTACCTGCTGGAAGCCTGGTGAACACCTGGTAGAGATCCTATTACTTGTAGTCCCCTGAGTGCAATGTCTCTGGGAACTAGCATGTCTTGTAGGGCTTGGGAGTTCTGCCTCTGTTACTTTAACAGGGCTCATATGGCAGGACTGCTGTAACAATGCCTGCTGCAGCTCTGCCTCCAGGCCCCTGAGACGTGGTCTGCCTCTGCTGGTAACCTCCAGCAAGAAAGGGCATGACACTAATTATGGCTCCTTTCCTGTGTCTCTCTGAGTGTGTCTGAGGCAAATGTGGACTTTGTTGTCCTATAAGTAGGAAAGTACAGCTGAACCTAAGAAAGCCTCCTCCCAGTAAGCACTGTAGAATAATGATCAGCTATTACTACAGAATCCATGCTGAATTTCCTGAATGTGCTAATCACACTGTGTTAAGAAAATGTCCCAGTACCCTAAAATGCATGCTGAATTTTTTTAAAAAATTTAAAATTTTTATTTTAACTAGGCTCCACACAATGTGGTGCTTGAATTCATGACCCTGAGATCAAGAGTCACATGCTCTATCAACTGAGCCAGCCAGGTGCCCCTGCATGCTGAATTTTAAGGATGCAAGTTCATTAATATTTCTTGGAGGGCTGGCTTGATGGCTGACTGAACATAAAAAAAAAAAAAGTTGAAGGATGCAAGTTCATAAAGTCCACTTCCAGAATGCTATTGTGAGCAGCCCCGTGGATCAGTTGCCCAGTGAAACTAACTGGAGAATAAAATATTAAAGATATTTTTCAAGTCTCCGAAATTGTTCTAAGAGCATATAGCAAATGAAGAAACATGTACTCAAGAAAAGTCTACTAAATCTCAGTGAGTATAGTGTGAGTCTCTAGCACATCAGCTAAGACCCACTCCTTCTCTCCCCCACTGCAATTCAGCTTCACAGAAGCTCTACTCCAGACTGGTGACAAAGAAAATGGGGTTCCCTCTCCCCTTAGTTCTCCATCACCAGGAAGAGCAGTCCTTCAGCATTTCTCATCCCCACCCCCCCAAGCTGAAGAGGCTAAATATCTGGGTAGTGCATTCAACAGTTTGGGGGCTTCTTTCCCTAACCCAACCCCGACCCAGAGGCTCTACCCCTGGTCGGACAGGCCCTGATCGTCCTGTTCCAAGCTTGAAGGTAAAGTACAGGTCTCATGCCTGGAGAGGCAAGCAAGATCAGAGGCTACCAACCACTCCCAATAACTACTTTCAATGAATATACCTGCATGGAGTCAACTGGACAAGACTGTGAGGCAATTTATGCACCAGAACATTGTCAAAGTAAACAGACTAATCATCCAGCAATTGGTAGAGCCTAACAGCTGGATGTAATACCCAATGAGACAGATAAGAGAAAAATCAGGGAGAAAAACAGTCAAAGACAGCCCAGCTAGTCATCCCAAATAAAGATGTACACAGCCAAGACTGTAACCTCTGAGGTGCGCCATTACAGGCTTTACACTGCAGGGGAAATAGACTTTACCAAAATACTCCACCCAGGTCACTGAACAAATAAACAAGCAAAGAACAATCCACAAATGGGTAATGAAATCAGGTTCCAGAGTTGCTACCATATATTATCTAAAATACCCATGTAACAACAAAATTCATGAGACAACAACAAAAAAACCCAATTCAAAATGGCCAGGGGCGCCTGGGTGGCACAGCGGTTGAGCGTCTGCCTTAGGCTCAGGGCGTGATCCCGGAGTTATGGGATCAAGCCCCACATCGGGCTCTTCTGCTATGAGCCTGCTTCTTCCTCTCCCACTTCCCCTGCTTGTGTTCCCTCTCTCGCTGGCTGTCTCTATCTCTGTCAAATAAACAAATAAAATCTTTAAAAAAAAAATGGCCAAAAAGACGAATAGACATTTCTCCAAAAAAGATACACAAATGGCTAATAAGCACAGGAATAGATGCTCAACATCACTAACCATTAGGGAAACACAAAAATCAAATCCCTATCACTTCACACCCAATACGGTGACTACTAAAAACAAAAACAAAAAAACAAGTGTTGGTGAGGATGTGGAGAAACTGGAAACCTTGTGCACTAATGGTAAGAATGGAAAATGGTGCAGCCACAGTGGAAAACAGAATGGCAGTTCCTCAAAGAGGAACATGGCCTAGCAATTCCACTTCTGGGTATATATCCAAAAGAACTGAAAGCAGGGATGAACATACATTTATTTGTACACCATGTTCATACCAGCTTTATTACAATAGACAAAAGGTGGAAACAACCCAAGCGTCCTTCAACAGATGAATGGACAAACGGATAGACAAAATAAAATGGACATGGTCCTTTTTGTTATACATGAAACTGCAGTAAGCACCACAAGAAAGACTTTTATTCAGCCTTAAAAAGGAAAGAAATTCTGATACATGCTGTAACATAGATGAACCTGGGAGACAATAACGCTAAGTGAAATAAGCCAGTCAAAAAATGACAAATATTTTATAAGTGCATTTACATAAGGTACTTACAGTAATCACATTCACAGAAACAGAATGTAGAACAGTGGTTACCAGAGGCTGGTAGTGGAAATGGGAGTTACTGTTAAATGGGTACAATGTTTCATAAAGGGATTATGGAAACTTTTAGAGATGGATAGTGACAATATTTAACACAACATAAATATACTTAACACTACTGAATTGTACAATTAAAAATGGTTAAAATAGTAAATTCTATGGCATATATATTTTACCGCAACAAAAAATAGCTGGAGGAAGAGAGGCCTGAAAATGTTAAGCCCCGTGACTCTGCTATCATCTTGATGTATGAACTGACTGATTTAAGAGCTTCCAACATACTGAGTCATAAACCAGAATGTCCATCGCAGGAGTGCCTGGAGCCTTCATAATATCTGCAGTCCACCTTACACTGATACTATTGCCATCTAGTGATCCTTGAGCCCTAGACCATTGGGGTCTCCTATAAGCCAGGTGCTATTCAACTTCAGGAGGAACAGTTCCTGGGTGAGGCCCCATCTCCAATCAAATCACTGCAGGCCGTGCTTCTTGATGTGAAAACTGTCTTTCAAAATTTCTTATTGGGTGTGCAAATGTACCAAGAAGATGGGTATAGAGACGATTCTGCAGAGATTCTATGTCTTTGTGTTCTTCACAGTCTGTCTTCATTTTTTTCCTTGCAGGTCTCTCAGGGGTTAACTAGTATCAGGAAGAAGTAAGGCAAGTTTTTCTGCTTATTCTGCATGTTGGGAATGAGGAACATTTTCTGTTCATTAGTAAGCTATTGTTTATTGATGTCATGATTATAGATAAAATACTCTTGTTCCTTTTGTTACACATGAAACAGAAGCAAAGAATACAAGATAAACTATAATTAACTGCTTGAATGATGTTGGTTTCTATTGTATTAGGTGCAAAAGTCGAGTGAAAAAAGTGCTGGGGAGATGACATGGTCATGTAATAATAAAAATAAGAACCAACCTCCCCTTGAAAACCCCCAAAATCAAGACATGCAAAAAAGCCACGAAAATGTGACCTATATCACATATACTATACACAGAGGGAAAGAGCAGGCAACAAAAACTGCCTGTAAGAAGGCCTAGACATCAGACTTAAACATTTCAAACCATCCGTTAAGAATATATTCAAACTGGAATGAAAATAAAAACTTTATATGTTCAAATAACTAAAGAAACCATGCTGAAAGAAGTAAAGTGATAACTTATCAAATAGAGAATATTAATAAAGAAATAGAACTGAGTTTTTTTTTTTCAAACCCAAACTGAAATTCTGGAGTTGAAAAGTACAACAATTAGAATGAAAAAAGAAATCAATACCACATTTCAATATTCCTGGCAGAAGAAAGAATCAGTGAATTTGAAGACAGACTGATAAAGATCATACATTCTGAAGAAAGAAGAAAAAAAGAATAAAGGAAAACAGACCCTTAGGGAAAGGTGACGCCATTACCCACATTAACAGAGTCATAATGTTACTACTAGCAGGAGAGAAGTATTGGGGAAAAATTTAAGAAAACAAAGGGCTGAAAGGAAACAGTCAAAAAAACTAAGAGGCATCCCACGGAATGGGAGAAGATATTTGCAAATGACACTACAGATAAAAGATTAGTATCTAAGATCTTCAAAGAACTTCTCAAACTCAATACATGGGAAACAAAAATCAAATCAAAAAACGGGCAGAACGATATGAACACTTTTCCAATGAAGACATACAAATGGCTAACAGACCCATGAAAAAATGTTCAAAATCATTAGGCATCAGGGAAATTCAAATCAAAACCTCATTGAGATACCACCTTACGCCAGTTAGAATGCCAAAAATGGACAAGGCAGGAAACAACAAATATTGGAGAGGATGTGGAGAAAGGAGATCCTTCCTACACTGTTGGTGGGAATGCAAGTTGGTACAGACACTTTGGAAAACAGTGTGGAGGTCCCTTAAAAAGTTAAAAATTGAGCTACCCTATGATCCACCAATTGCACTACTGGGTATTTACCCAAAGATACGGACATAGTGAAGAGAACGGCCATATGCACCCCAATGTTCATAGCAGCATTGTCCACAATCGTTAAATTGTGGAAGAAGCCAAGATGCCCTTCAACAGATGAGTGGATTAAGAAGATGTGGTCCATATATACAATGGAATATTACTCGGCCATCAAAAAGATCAATTTCACAACATTTGTGGCAACATAGATGGGACTGGAGGAGATAATGCTAAGTAAAATAAGTCAAGCAGAGAAAGACAATTACCATATGGTTTCACTCATTTATGGAACATAAGAAATAGGAAGATTGGTAGGAGAGAAAGGGAAGAATGAAGGGGGTAAACAGAAGGGGAAATGAACCATGAGAAACTACGCACTCTGGGAAACAAACTGAGAGCTTCAGAGGGGAGGGAGGTGGGGGGTTGGGATAGGCCCGTGATGGGTATTAAGGAGGGCACATATTGCATGGTGCACTGGGTGTTATACGCAAGTAATGAATCATGGAACATTACATCAAAAACTAGAGATGTACTGTATGGTGACTAACAACATAATAAAAAAATTATTATTAAAAAAAGGCTGAAATTTACCATATGTAATGAATATCCAAAAAGTTCAACAAACTCCAGAGTTCCACACATACGTCACATGTTAGTAAAAGTGCTCAAAGATGAAGAGAAAGGGGCGCCTGGGTGGCTCAGTCATTAAGTGTCTGCCTTCGGCTCAGGGCGTGATCCCGGCATTCTGGGATCAAGTCCCACATCAGGCTCCTCCGCTGGGAGCCTGCTTCTTCCTCTCCCACTCCCCCTGCCTTGTTCCCTCTCTCACTGGCTGTCCCTCTCTCCATCAAAAAACAAAAAAAAACAAAAAAAAAAAGATGAAAAAATTTTAAACGAAGGAAAAGAAGGGGAAATGAACCATGAGAGACTATGGACACTGGGAAACAAACTGAGGGCTTCAGGGGGAGGGGGTGGGGGATTGGGATAGACCGGTGATGGGTATTAAGGAGGGCACATAGTACATGGAGCACTGGGTGTTATACTCAAATAATGAATCACGGAACGCTACATCAAAAGCTAAGGATGTACTGTATGGTGACTAACATAACATAATAAAAAATTATTATAAAAATAAATAAAATAAAATGGAAAAAAAAATAAAAGAAGCAATAGAAAAATGATAATATGCAAGAGAATCTCAGTAAGATTAACAACAAATAACTCAGTAAATTTTAATTAAAATTTAAATTTAAAATGCTTAATTACAAAACACAAATTTGTTCTCCTTTCTCACATTAACTGATCTGAAAAGCTATGGAATAAATATGCATATAATTATGTTGTTGGGTCTTTAACAGAGAACTGTAATATATTTGACTAAAATAACAACACAAAGGATGTGGGTGTGAGCAGTTTTATGGCTCACAAAAAGTAAGTGTACATGGTAAGAGTAAGAACATGGTAACTGATGCCCTGAATGCCACAAAAATAAAAAAAAAAAAAAACAAGGAATGGTAAATAAGCAGGTGAACATAAAGAACTCAATAAATCTATATTTGCTTTTCTTTGTAAGCTTTAAAATTTTTTATATAAATTTAAATTAACATATAGTATATTGTTACATTCAGAGATAGAATTTAGTGATTCATCAGTTGCATATAATACCCAGTGCTCATTACACCAAGTGCCCTCCTTTTAATACACATCACCCAGTTACCCCAACCCCACACCCACTTCCCTTCCAGCAACCCTCCATTTGT
Source organism: Ursus maritimus (assembly GCF_017311325.1). NCBI lineage: Eukaryota > Metazoa > Chordata > Mammalia > Carnivora > Ursidae > Ursus > Ursus maritimus. Next base: position 266,377 of record NW_024425230.1, read on the forward strand.
TTCCTATAGTTAAGAGTGTCTTACAGTTTGTCTCTGTCTCTGATTTTGTCTAATTTTATTTTTCCTTCCCTTCCCCTATATTCATCTGCTTTGTTTCTTAAATTCCACATATGAGTGAAATCACCTGATATTTGTCCTTCTCTGACTGACATATTCTGCTTAGCATATTATCCTCTAGTTCCATCCACCTCATTGCAAATGGCAAGATTTCATTCTTTTTGACAACTGAGTAACATTCCACTGTGTGTGTGTGTGTGTGTATATATATATATATATATATACCATTTCTTTCTCCATTCATCTTTTTTATTTTAATGTTTTTTTATTATGTTAGTCACCATACAGTACATCCCTGGTTTCTGATGTAAAGTTCGATGATTCATTAGTTGCGTGTATAACACCCAGTGCATCATGCAATACGAGCCCTCCTTACGACCCATCACCAGTCTATCCCATTCCCCCACTCCCCTCCCCTCTGAATCCCCCAGTTTGTTTCTCATAGTCCATACTCCCTCATGCTTCATTCCCGCTTCTGATTACCCCCCCTTTCTTTATCCCTTTCTTCCCCTACCGATCTTCCTAGTTCTCATGTTGCATAGATGACAGAAATCATATGATAATTGTCTTTCTCTGCTTGACTTATTTCACTTAGCATTATCTGCTCCAGTGCCATCCATGTTGCTGCAAATATTGGGTAATCGACTACGTCTGTATCTTTGGGGTAAATACCCAGTAGTGCAATGGCTCGGTCATAGGGTAGCTCAATTTTTAACTTTTTAAGGGACCTCCACACTGTTTTCCAGAGTGGCTGTACCAACTTGCATTCCCACAAACAAGGTATGAGGGATCCCTTTTCTCCACATCCTCTCCAGCAATTGTTGTTTCTTGCCATGTCCATTTTTGCCATTCTAACTGGCATAAGATGATATCTCAGTGTGGATTTGATTTGAATTTCCCTGATGACTAATGATTTTGAACACTTTTTCATGGGTCTGCTATCCATTGGTATGTCTTCATTGGAAAAGTGTCTGTTCATATCTTCTGCCCATTTTATGATTTATTTGTTTCTCGCGTATTGAGTTTGAGAAGTTCTTTGTAGATCTTGGATACCAGTCTTTTATCTGTAGTGTCATTTGCAAATATCTTCTCCCATTCCGTGGGCTGCCTCTTAGTTTTTCTGACTGTTTCCTTGGCTGTGCAGAAACTTTTAATCTTGATGAAGTCCCATAAATTCATTTTATCTTTTGTTTCTCTTGCCTTTGGAGATGTGTCATGAAAAAGGTTGCTTTGGCCGATGTCGTAGAGGTTGCTGCCTATGTTCTCCTCTAGGATTTTGATGGATTCCTGTCTCACATCGAGGTCTTTCATCCATTTGGAGTTTATTTTTGTGTATGGTGTGAGAGAGTGGTCAAGTTTCATTCTTTTGCATGTAGCTGTCCAATTTTCCCAGCACCATTTATTGAAGAGACTGTCTTTTTCCCACCGGATGTTTTTTCCTGCTTTATCAAAGATTAGTTGCCCAAAGAGCCGAGGGTCCATTTCTGGGTTCTCTATTCTGTTCCATTGGTCTATGTGTCTGTTTTTGTGCCAGTACCATGCTGTCTTTGTGATCACAGCTTTGTAGTACAGCTCGAAATCCGGCATTGTGATGCCCCCAGCTTTGTTTTTCCTTTTCAACAGTTCCTTGGAGATTCGGGGCCTTTTCTGGTTCCATACAAATTTAAGGACTGTTTGTTCCAGTTCTTTGAAAAATGTCCTTGGTATTTTGATCGGGATAGCATTGAAAGTGTAGATTGCTCTGGGTAGCATGGACATTTTAACTATGTTAATTCTTCCGCTCCATGAGCATGGAATATTTTTCCATCTTTTTGTGTCTTCTTCAATGTCTTTCAAGAGTGATTTATAGTTTCTAGAATATAGGTCCTTTACGTCTCTGGTTAAGTTAATTCCAAGGTAACGTATGGTTTTTGGTGCTATTGTAAATGGGATGGATTCCCTAATTTCTCTTTCGTCGGTCTCGTTATTCGTGTATAGAAATGCAACTGATTTCTGAGCATTGATTTTGTATCCCGCCACATTACTGAATTGCTCTATAACTTCTAGAAGTTTGGGGGTGGATTCTTTTGGGTTTTCCCTAT
>NW_024425230.1:270574-275282 GCF_017311325.1 Ursus maritimus
AGTCTATTTCTGATAGTGGAGTGTTGAGGTCCCCTACTATTAATGTATTTTTATCTATATGTCTCTTTATTCTGGTTAAGAGTTGGCTTGTGTATCTTGCTGCTCCCCTGTTGGGGGCATATATATTTATAATTGTCATATCCACTTGTTGAATACATCCTTTAAGAATAATATAGTGCCCTTCTGCATCTCTAACTATAGTCTCTAGTTTAAAATGCAATCTATCTGATATAAGAATTGCTACCCCAGCTTTCTTTTGAGGTCCATTTGTGTGAAAGATGGTACTCCATTCCCTTACTCTCAGTCTGAATGCATCTTTGGGTTCAAAATGAGTCTCTTGTAGACAGCGAATGGATAGGTCATTTCTTTTTATCCAATCTGCAACCCTGTGATATTTTATGAGCATTTAAACCATTTACATTGACACTAAGAACTGAGAGATAGAATTTTAATGATGCCATGTTGCCAGTAAAGTCTTTGTTTGTATCGGTTGTGACTTTCTGTTCTGTATCCCTCTTGGGGCCTTTTTACCTTTATAGAACCCCCCTTAGGGCACCTGGGTGGCACAGCGGTTGGGCATCTGCCTTCGGCTCAGGGCGTGGTCCTGGCGTTATGGGATCGAGTCCTACATCAGGCTCCTCCGCTGGGGGCCTGCTTCTTCCTCTCCCACTCCCCCTGCTTGTGTTCCCTCTCTCGCTGGCTGTCTCTGTCAAATAAATAAATAAAATCTTTAAAAAAAAAAAGCCACTTCCCTTCTGGTGGCTTTAAAAAAAAAAAAAGAACCCCCCTTGATATCTCCTGTAGGGTTGGTTTCATGGTTACGAACTTGGTTAATGACTGGCGATTCTGGAATGTCTTTATTTCTCCATCAATTCTGAATGAAAGCCTTGCTGGATAAAGGATCCTTGGCTGCATGTTTTTCTCTGAAAGAGCTTTAAAAATGCCCCCCCAACCCTTTCTCTCATTCCAGGTCTGTGTAGACAGGTCTGACGTAATTCTGATACCTTTGCCTTGGCATGTGAGAAATTTCTTTGCCCTGGCCGCTTTCAATACTGTATCCTTGGATCTAATATTTGCGAATTGCACTATGATGTGACGTGGAGTAGTTGTCGTAGTTGAGCTTGGGAGGGGTCCTTTCTGCCTCTTGGACACGAATGTTTGTTTCCCTCACTAGATTAGTGAAGTTTTCAGTTACAATTTGTTCAAATATCTCTTCTAGACCTCTGTTTTTCTCCACCCCCTCGGGGATGCCGATGATTCTGACATTGGATCCTTTCATTGAGTCAGTAATCTCCCATAACCTACATTCGTGGGCGTGGACTTTTTTAAGAGCAGCTTCTATTTTCGTTTTTTCCTCTATCAAGGCATCCTCCAATTAACTAATACGTTCCTCTGCTTCGGTGACCCTGGCCGTCAGAGCCTCTAGTTTTGCCTGCATTTGGCTCATAGAATTTTTAATTTCTGTCAGATTCGCTCTCATTTCTGTCCTTAGGGATTCTATATTCTCAGTAACCTTTTCGTTAATAGTTTTTTCAATTCTACTCATCATTTTGACCATCGTTACTCTGAATTCCATTTCTGATGATTTGGTTACATCCATATCCATTATTTCTGTGGCAGAGGCCACAGACTCACTGTCTTTTCTTTGCCGGGGGGGGGGCTTCTCCTTCTTGTCATTCTGATGAGGAGAGATTGCGGGGTTGTCCAGAGCCCAAATTATTGACTGGGTCCCAGGCCGTGCCCCTTGTTTTATAGGGATCTTAGGGATGTGGGCTTCTTCTTTAAAGATTTTATTTATTTATTTATTTATTTATTTATTTATTTATTTATTTATTTATGTGGCAGAGAGAGAGCTAACCAGCGAGAGAGGGAACACAAGCAGGGGAGTGGGAGAGGAAGAAGCAGGCTCCCAGCGGAGGAGCCCGGAACGCCGGGATCACGCCCTAAGCCGAAGACAGGCGCTCAATGACTGCGCCACCCAGGGACCCCGGGTTGTAGGCTTCTTGACTTTTTAGCCTGCCTTCTGTGTTCTGGGGGAGGGGCCTGCTGCGCCGATACTCAGGCAACCCTGTTTGGGTAGAGTCTCCGTGTCCCCTGCGAGAGGGGATGGGGATAGGCACCCTGCGAGCTGGTATTTCCAGGCTTTTGTTCTCTGGCGGCTTTCCTTGGCGGTTTGCTGTGCGTCTTCTGAGAGTCAGAGCAGCAGCGGCCAAATCTCAGCCTCTGTCTCAGAACAGAGGGATCGCGGACCGTTCTCCACTGATGTTCTGGCCACTTTAATTCTGTTACTGTTGGTGCTGCTCAACCCTGCAGCGTCCCGGGATGTGCGCCCCACACCCGACGTCCCTGCCCTCACTTCCAGGGCCGGCACGTCTCTGTCCTTTGTGTTTCTAACACCGCTAGCCACCAGCTGCCAGCTGCCCCATGCACTCCCGGAGCTCCGGGTCTCAGGCTGGTTCCAGCGAGCACACAGGAGTTCCGGAGTTCCGTGAGAAGTCTGGTGGCGTGCGCTCCCGGCTCACGGTCTCAGTCTGCTGTCTCGCCGGTGCCGGTCCGCAAGTCCGCCCGCTGCCCCCCCCCCGCCCTGGGCAGGTGGCTACCGCTTCCCGGCGCCCGAACACGGCAGCTCCCTCCCCCTTCCGTTTATTTTCCAATATCTGAGCGCAGTTTCATGGCTCCCCGCTTCGTACCTCAATACTCATCGCTGGAGATGTTCATTTGTAGAGATCCAGATGTATCTTCCTGTGTCTCAGGCTGATTCAGTGGTTGTTTAGGCTGGTCTGGTACCTATATAGCTCGACTCAGGGGACCGGCTGAAAAAGGGGTCCCCTACGCCTCCGCCATCTTAACTCCACACCAGGTCCTACGTAATTCTGATACCTTTGCCTTGGTACATGAGAAATTTCTTTGCCCTGGCTGCTTTCAATACTGTATCCTTGGATCTAATATTTGCGAACTGCACTATGATGTGACGTGGAGTAGTTTTGTCGTGGTTGAGCTTGGGAGGGGTCTTCTCTGCCTCTTGGACACAAATGTTTGTTTCCCTTGATAGATTACGGAAGTTTTCAACTACAATTTGTTCAAATATCTCTTCTAGACCTGTTTTTTTCTCCACCCCCTCGGGGATGCCGATGATTCTGACATTGGAACGTTTCATTAAGTCAGTAATCTCCCGTAACCTACATTCCTGAGCGTTGATTTTTTTGAGTCCAGATTCTATTTTAGCTTTCTCTTGTAGTAACCCATCCTCCAATTCGCTGATATGTTCTTCTGCCTCATTCACCTTGCAATCAGAGCCTCTAGTTTTGCCTGCATTTGGCTCATAGAATTTTTAATTTTGCCAGATTCGCTCTCATTTCTGCCCTTAGAGATTCTATATTCTCATTAACATTTTCGTTAATACTTTTTTCAAAACTACACATCATCTTGACCATTGTTACTCTGAATTCCATTTCTGATAATTTGGTTATATCCATATCCATTAGTTCTGTGGCAGAGGCCACAGACTCATTGTCTTTTCTTTGCTGGGGAGGACTTCTTCTCGTCATTCTGATGAGGAGCTGTTGCGGGGTTGTCCAGAGCCCAAATTATTGACCGGGACCCAGGCTGTGCGCCCTTGTTTTATAGGGCTCTTAGGGATGTGTGCTTCTGGATTTTTCAGCCTGCCTTCTGGGGGAGGGGCCTGCCGCGCCGATACTCAGGCAACCCTGTTTGGGTAGAGTCTCCATGTCCCCTGCGAGGGGGGATGGGATGGGCACAGTGTGAGCTGGTATTTCCAGGCTTTTGTTCTTTGGCGGTTTTCCCTGGTGGTCTGCTGAGAGTCAGAGCAGCAGTGGCCGATTCTCAGCCTCTATCTCAGAACAGAGGGATCGTGGACCGTTCTCCACTGATGTTCTGGCCACTTTAACTCTGTTACTGTTGGTACTGCTCAACCATGCAGCATCCCGGGATGTGCACCCTACACCCGGCATCCCACCCCTCACTTCCAGGGCCGGCGCGTCTCTGTCCTTTGAATTTTAACACCGCCAGCCGCCAGCCACCCCTGCGCGCTCCTTGAGCTCCCGGTCTCAGTCTGGTTCCAGTGAGCACTCTGGAGCTCCGGTTTTCAGTCTGGTGGCGCGTGTTCCCTGGGTCATGGTCTCAGTCTGCTCTCTCGCAGGTGCCGGTCCGTGAGTCTGCCTGCTCCCCCGTGCAAGTGGCGACCGCTTCCCGGCACCCGAGCGCGGCGGCTCCCTCCCCCTTCCGTTTATCTTCCGATATCTGTGCGCGGTTTCACGGCTCCCCGCTTCGTACCTCAATACTCAGTGCTGGAGATGTTCATTTGTAGAGATCCAGATGTATCTTCCTGCATCTCAGGCTGATTCCGTGGATGTTCAGGCTGGTCTGGTACCTATCCAGCTAGGCTCAGGGGACCGGCTGAAAAAGGGGTCCCCTACTCCTCCATCTTAACTCCCCTCTCCTCATCCTTTCCATTCAACTCTTGATGGACATATGGGCTCCTCCCATAGTTTGCCTCTTGTGGATATTACTGCTATAAACACTTGGGTGCATGTGCCCCACTGAATCACTGTTTGTAACCTCTGAATAAATACCTAGGAGTGCAAGTGCTGGGTCCTAGGGTAGCTCTATTTTTAACCTTCTGAGTAACCTCCATACTGTTTTCCAGAATGGCTGCATCAGTTTGCATTCCCACCAACTGTGTAAGAGG